>NC_045961.1:96814853-97013287 GCF_010909765.2 Amblyraja radiata
AATTTTAGTCACCAGTCTCCCATGCGGGACCTTATCAAAGGCTTTCTGAAAGTCTACATACACTACATCCACTGGCTCCCCTTCATCCATTTTACTAGTCACATCCTCAAAAATTCCAGAAGATTAGTCAAGCATGATTTTCCTTTCATAAATCCATGCTGACTTGGACTAATCCTTTTACTGCTATCCTGGAGGGGTTCTGGGGGGGGTCCTGTGGCGACACCCGGTGGTTGGGCCACTAGCTACATGAACCCTCAGCAGTCGGCAAGTGACTGGGCAATGGCAGGGAGAAGTTGTCACGGGGTACAGGGGTGTGTCCAGGGATATATAACGAACCTTGGGACAACCCTCTCTCTCTCTCTCTCTCTTACTTCGAGCTGACCAGCTCTCTTCTCTCTAGGGGTGAGTGTCCTTCCACCTCAGCAGCGGCTCAGCTCGAGCCCACGAGGCAACAGCATCGCAGTAGCAACAACAAATATATGTTAGAGAACCAACGTGCATGTATAACAAACCTTTTATGCCTGAATAAAGTTCACCCCGTTGGTGCCTCTTGTTCACCCCGTTTGGTGCCTCTACACCATGCATTAAAAAAATAAAATGGTCGTATATACCCGATATTCCCAAATAGCCAGTGTAGGAAGGAACTGCAGATGCTGGTTTAAATCAAAGATAGACACAAAATGCAGGAGCAACTCAGCGGGACAGGCAGCATCTCTGGAGAGAAGGAATGGGTGACGTTTCAGATCGAGACCCTTTAGACTAGAGTCAAGGGAAAGGGAAAGTAGAGATAAAGACAGTAATGTAGTGAGATATAGAACAAATGAAAGAAAGATATGCAAAAAAGAAACTATGATAAAGGAAATAGGCAATTGTTAGCTGTTTGCTCGGTGAGAATGAGAACTTGGTGCACCTTGGGTGGGGGAGGGATGGAGAGAGGAAATGCAGGGGTTACTTGGTTAGAAAAATCAAACGTTAATATCTCAGTTAAAAATGACAATCTTGCCTGATCTGAGCGCATTCCATTTTACCATTAACAGTTTAAGTGTATTAAAGTGGCGATCATTTTTGTTTAGTTATGAGTATTTTTCACAACTTACATTTACCTAGCTTCTTTGAGTCAGAGAATCATACACCATGGAAACAAATCCTTTGGTCTACCCAATCTATGCTGACTATGAGAAGCCCAAGCCCAAAACCTTCCAATGAACTCCCCTCCAACTTCAACCACTCACCCACACAAGAGGTCATTTGCAGTGGACAATTAACCTACCAATCATGTGTCTTTGGAACGGGCGAGGAAACTGGAGCAACCCACACAATCACAGAGAGTATCTGCAAACTCCACAAAGACAGCACCAAAAGTCTAAAATTAAACCTGGGTTGCTGGAACTGTGAGGCAACATCTTTCCACTCTCCTTCCTCTTACATACCAATGATATAGAAGGGACTAAATGTAATATCTCCAAGTTTGCAGATAGTACAAAGTTGTGTGGGAGCGTGAACCAGGAGAGGGATGAAGGGAGACTCTGGCATAATTTCGATAATCTGAGTGAGTGAGCAAACGCAAAGTGGAAGCAGAATAATGTCAGAGGTAGAAAACAACCCAAAATGCTTCACTATATAAGAATGTTCAACTTTGACACCAACCACATAAATAGATTTTTTTGAACTTTTGAGCTTTATGGAACGTCTTGCTGAGGAGTGGAGATACAGAAGTTCAAGGGAGAATTCTACAGTTGAGAACCCAATGAGAACAGAAAGCCAGACTTTTCCAAAGTATGCACAATTGATAAACATTGCAGTGGTTGGGTGGTGTAGCCATGGAAGAATCTTGAAGCAAAGACAGGAATTTTAGCTTTGTTCTTAAAGCAACAATAATCTGGGTAATCGTGCTTTAACTAAACTTCAGTAGAACAATAAATAACTTCAAATTATTCTATTTCACTTTACTGAATGGAACCTTCTGCAATTGATCATTTACTTTACCACCTTTGAGACATTTTCCAAAATAGGTGAAATGTCATTTAAGGTACAAGGTATGACTCCCTGCAGCTAGTACACTGCTAAAGTATGCATATCAGAAACCTTTAAGTAGGTGGGGGAAGGGGAAGGGGATGGTGTGCAAGTAGAGAACAATCGGTGAATGGAATTGAATACTTCTGATAGTATCAAAATCATTACTGACATTACATGAATGTGGATAAGGACAATATAAAATTAAGATTTAACATGGATTGCCTAAACCCACAATTAAGTTTAGATAATTATAGGCACATGTACTGAGGTACAGTGAAAAGCTTTTGTTTGCGTGCTATCCAATCATAGAAAAGGCTATACCTGAATATAGTCAAGTCGTCCACAGTGCACAGATAAAGGGTAAAGAGTACAACATTTAGTGCAACATCAAGACCAATTAAAGGTAGTTCAAAAGCCTCCAATGAGCTGGATGGGAGGTCAGGACTGCACTCTAGCTGGTGAGAGGATGGTTCAGTTACCTGATGACGGCTGGGATAAAACTATCCCCGAGTCTGAAGGTATGCTTTTTAAAACTTCCGAACCTCCCGCCTGATGGGAGAGGGGAGGGTGAGACAACGAAAGCAAACTCAATGCTAGCATTTAGGCTTGTATACAAAAAAAGGGATGTAATGTTGAGGCTCTATAAGGCGCTGGTATGGCCACCTTTGGAATATTGTGAGCAATTTTGGGCACCGTATCTGAGGAAGGATGTGCTGGCTAAGGAGAGGGTCCAGAGGAGGTTTACAAGAATGATCCCAGGAATGAGTAGGTTAACCTATGATGAGCGTTTGTCGGCACTTGGCCTGTACTCACTGAAGTTGAGAAGAATGAGGGGGGACCTCATTGAAACATGCAGAATAGTGAAAGGCTTAGATAGAGTGGATGTGGAGAGGATGTTTCCATTAGTGGGAGAGTCTAGGACTAGAGGTCATAGCCTCAGAATTAAAGAACATTCTTTTAGGAAGGAGACAAGGACAAATTTCTTTAGTCAGAGGGTGATGAATCTGTGGAATTCTTTGCCACAGAAGCATGTGGAGGCCAAGTCAGTGGATATTTTTTAAGACAGAGATAGATAGATTCTTGATTAGTACAGTTGTCAGATGATATGGAGAGAAGGCAGTAGAATTGGGTTAGGAGGAAGAGATAGAAGAGCTATGATTGAATGGTGGAGTAGACTTGATGGGCCGAATGGCCTAATTCTACTCCTATGCCATATGACCTTATGAGACTTGTCCTTGATTATGCTGGTGGCTTTGCCAAGGCAGCGTGAAGTGTAGATGGTGTTAAAGGAAAGGAGGCTGGTTTGTGTGATGGTCTGGGCTATGCCCACAACTGCAATTCCTTGCGGTCTTGGATGGAGCTGTTCCCAAATCAAGCTGTGATACATCCTGATAAGATGCTTTCTACGCCTCATCTGCTGAAACTGGTGAGGGTTATTGGGGACATTTCCTTTGCCTTCTAAATGTATCGGTCTGCTTTCTTGGCCATCACTTCCATGTGGCTAGTCCAGGACAAATTGCTGGTGATATTTATTCCTTGGAACTTGAAGCTTTCGGCCTTCTCTACCTCAGCACCATCAGTGCAGATGGCACCATCAATTAAAGAATGGTACTTAGTTAATCCATCAAAAAGCTGATATCCAATGATTACCCACCATGGATCACCTACTTCCAAAAAAAAAGAGAATGTTCCCTTGTTCGAAAAAGTTCTGCAAATCTTATATTATCTAAAAAACAGCCACTACTCCAGTGTGCACAAATGAGTTTTGCCTCTGAGCAGTATGGTAAAAGATGCACTCACCGTCTGTTCAGCAGCTTCTCCAACGCTGTCATATTCAATAATAGCTTTATACAGTGTATTCAGTAAATGGGAAGCTCTTATGACATTTGGAGTGTCAGGTGGAACCTCTGCCACTCCTGTACTGAATACTCTATGAAGCATCTTAAGTTGTGACAATCGAGGAGCCAGTTTCTCAAGTACTGCTGCTAGCGTAACCGTCTCATCTTAAAAAAAAAATACATACAAGCAATTAATGACAGAACTTTAAGAAAATAGCAGCGAGTGATTAAGGCAATAGTGCCAAACTCTGCAAAACAAGAAGTTACATTTTGTATGTTTCAACAGAAATGTATTCAACCCTATTAATATAATCCAGAAATCAGGAGAAATTATGTTAAAGTTCAATAAGATTAAATAAAGTTTTATGTTTCAATTCCAGTAAAATCTATCTTTGGAAATAGGTTATAGCTAAAATTGAAACCAAGTATAATTAAGTACGTGCCAACACAGTGGTTGAATGCAATACAAGGGAACATCAGCATAATACACATAAAGAGACAGAAAAATATCACCTTGTTTCATTTTTAGCTGAATAGCAAAGAATAAATGTACTGGCAATACCAAATAATCAGAATGTCAAAACCAAAACCATTCCTTCTCTCCAGAGATGCTGCCTGTCCCGCTGAGTACCCCAGCATTTTGTGTCAATCAACCAACATTTATGGTTAGTTTATTTAAAGAAATTAAAACTTTTTGAAAAATCGACTAAATCTCTGTAGCTCGTACATTGCAAAGCCAATTCAAAATGAACCACCACATACTAAAGGAACAATTATACCTATTTGTGGCTGTGGAGGCATGGAAACAAGCTCTTTGGCCCACCTATTTTCCGCTAATTCCATTATTATCTTCTCACATTTTTAATAAATTCTCTGCAGTTTCTACCATTCATTTAGGTCTGGGATTTGGGAGGAAAATGAAACACTCGGGGAAAAATCCCAATGTCACTGGGAAAATGTAAAAACTCAGTAGATGTCTCTGTCTGGAACTTGGATCGCTGTAACTTTTGTTATATTGCATCAGATTTGAGAAACATCTACTTTGCAACTGAACATTATCCGGCTGTCTCTGGAATGAAAATCATCCAGGTTTTTATATAAAAGTTCATTGACTGGTGGAAATAGTTACGAATTATAATGAAGGAAATAATATTTTCCCAAACATTCCAAGCTTAGGAAAGTGTTTTGAAATTTTCTAGATTTCAGATACCTTTAGTTATCATGCACTTTTCAATGCTGACAAGTTCTTCTTTGAAGTTTATAAAATATTTGTACAATGCCCACACAAAAGACTGATATGTTCGGAAGGGGGGCTCAGTAAACTTTCTTGATGCAGGTAGGGCTCCAAATGAGCAACTTTCAGTGTTGTGCCCAATCACTTCATCCATAAATTTCTGGAGCCTGAACACAACCTGTCCATAAGCTGCGATCTGTTCCAATACTGCTCTCAGACAATTCTATAGGAAAAATAATAGAGAAATAAGTTAGAGGAAGCACACAATTTAAATCACAGCAATTCCTGTGTTTTTAAATTTGCAAATTCATAAGCAACAAACTTACAAGTAAATTTGGCAAAAGAACGCACACATTTACTGCATTTCTACCATGCCAAATAAAAGTTCGTAAACTCTGAATTTGAATCAGAAATTTACAAGACAGGAACAGTCTATTCAGCCCATAACTTGCACAAATCCAAAAATTGAGCTAGTCAGTTTATCACCACTCCCAATGCATTAAAGAACTCTGCATCCCTACCCAGGTAGTAATTAAATTTATATTTTTCAGGAGATGTTAAGGCTGGCTTGATAATTGATAAATATTTATCATGTTTAAGTGTGAGAATTGAGGGTGAAATGCTCAACTGTTTTCATTGAGTCAGGGAATGTTGCTGCATTGTGAAGATTATTTTATGTTTATCGCAACACACGACACGAGGACCATTGATATTACAGGATTTAAAAATTAATAATATGGCCTCAACACACTCCAGTGTATTTTAAACCAATTATTTTTTTTAACCAATTAAAATTAAAAATGTGCTAAAGAAGGAACAGACTGCCAAATTAACAAAATAAATGAGTGCATGGATATATCTTCCACAGAACAATCAGAGTACATCTTGCCCTCGTACTAGAAAGACTAATTCTAAAGAAGATTTCTCATAAATTCTCCACCATTCTCAGAAAGTGGCCTGATAATTTGTTTTTATGGAAAAAGTTATTTACCTGGGTCAGATGCGCCACCATGATGTCAGGTCTCACTGATATTTTCCCATCGTGCAATGTATACATAAAAAGTTTATTAACTCCAGACAGCATCCTGTACAAAAAAGGTTAAAATGTAAATAATCTATTGTTAGACATATATTTGGCAACGCACAAGTTGAAATAGAAAAGTGTATCAGGATTCCAGAATTGGGACTGCCAAAAAATTAAGTTGAATGCAAAAATGTTATAATTTGCTATCTGAGTGTTACATTGATACATAGAAAATAGGTGCAGGAGTAGGCCATTCGGCCCTTCGAGCCTGCACCGCAATTCAATATGATCATGGCTGATCATCCAACTCAGTATCCCGTAACTGCCTTCTCTCCATACCCCCTGATCCCTTTAGCCACAAGGGCCACATCTAACTCCCTCATAAATATAGCCAATGAACTGGCAGAGAGTTCCAGAGATTCACCACTCTCTGTGTGAAAAATGTTTTTCTCATCTCGGTCTTAAAGGATTTCCCCTCTATCCTTAAGCTGTGACCCCTTGTCCTGGACTTCCCCAACATCGGGAACAATCTTCCTGCATCTAGCCTGTCCAACCCCTTAAGAATTTTGTAAGTTTCTATAAGATCCCCCCTCCTAAATACTAGCGAGTACAAGCCGAGTCTATCCAGTGTTGATTTACCTTCCTTCCAGTCAAAAGATCCGCCAATTCATTCTTTGAATTTGTTTAATTCTCATGCAGCCGGCCTTTTTTCTATGTTTAAGTTTAATTTGTCTTATTTATCCATTAAATAAAATCACAATCATGCTGTACAGAAAAAGACCATAACCATACCAATCATCAAGTAAACATCGATATTAATTCCATTTACCAACACTCGGTCAGGCCTATGTTTTTGTGATGCAAGAGCTCATGGAGTTGTATAAATGCTGGGAAAACATTTGCCTCCACCAACCATTCAAATTATCCTCTTGGTGAAAAAATTATTTCTCAGATTGCCTCCAAATCTCTGACCCCCTCACCCCAAATCCAAGTGCTCTAGTTTTAGACACCTCTTCTGCGAGGAAAGGATTC
Organism: Amblyraja radiata; assembly: GCF_010909765.2. Taxonomy (NCBI): domain Eukaryota; kingdom Metazoa; phylum Chordata; class Chondrichthyes; order Rajiformes; family Rajidae; genus Amblyraja; species Amblyraja radiata. The sequence continues at coordinate 96,821,998 of NC_045961.1, forward strand.
CAGCTATCTGCTGTATCTATGTCCCTCAATTTTCAGGTCTCCCCCTCAGCCTCCTCTGCTCGAAGGAAAACAAAACCAGCCTATTCTCATGACTAAAAGACTCCATTCCAGTCAACAGCCTGGTGAACCTCCTCTGCGGTTTCTCCAGTGCAATCATGTCCTTCCTGGAGTGTGGCGTCCAGAACTGTACATTGTACTCCATTGTGCCCTAATCAAAATTTATACTATAATCTTTCTGCTTTTATATTTTATGCTCCAGTTTATAAATGCAAGTATCCTATACGTCTTCTTCACTACCTTATCTACCTGTGCTGCCACCTCTTGGAATCCTTGCACTTTTACACCAAAGTCTCTCTATTTTTCAGTATGGCCTTTGGCCCAAGCATTCATTGTATATATCGGGTATTCATCCTCCCAAACCACATCACCTCACACTTTTCAACATTAAATCCCATCTGTTGTTGCTCTGCCCATCTTGCCATTGCTATTGTCATAGTCTACAGAATAATATCTCAATTTACATGGCATCTGCAAACTTACTAATCATTCTAATCATAACCAAATTGTGAATGTATACAGCAAGCATTGAGCCTTGTGGTACACAACTAATAACAAACTTTCAATCCCAAAAATAACCCTTCACCATCACCGTCCACCTCCCAGTAACAAGTCAATCTTGGATACAATTTGCCAAACCCCTGGATTCCATGAGCTCTATCCTTTTGGACTGTCCTTCCATTTGGTACGTCGTCAAAGGACTTACTGACATGCCTGCAGAAGTTAACTGCAGTTCCCTCACCAGCATATTTTGTTACCACCTCACCAAATGCAACCATATTGGTGAGGCAATATAATTTCCCTGCTGTTTTGTTTGGACTGATCTGCTTTTGGCACAGACTTTGACAAAATACCTCCAGTCAGTCAGGTTTAAAAGAATAAAGCTCGATGCTTGAGCATATAACTCAACAGGAAGGGAGGTTATATTAACTGAGGAGCTGGTTTTTGGATGAAATGTTATAAATAAGTCAATTTTGCTTTCTCAAGCGAACATAAGATTCCAAGACAAATTACAGGAAAACAAATCTCTCTGGAGTACATTGACCCCCTTCATCAACATCACAAAAAATAATGACTGGACATTATTGGTGTATTGGTTGCCGTGTACATTATAATAGCAATGGTGTTAAACTGAGTTCTTTTGTCAGTCCTATTCAAGAAAACTTGATTCAAACCATTGCTGCTAAAATCAATTCTTTATTCTGACAGCGCTGGATAATTCTTTAAACCTTCCAACACAGAGTTAGAAACTCTGGGGCTGGTCGAAAGAACTACTGCCTTTGGTATAAATGTAACACATTATATAGGTAATAGACAAGGATGGTACAAATGGAGTGGCAAACTATTAACCAATCATTATGGTTTACTATACATTTAACTTATTTGCATTAACCAATCAACTAAATCCTTTCCATTGATTGACAACACGTATAGTCACATGATTTTCCCTTTTCCGGCCCCTTTACAACCTTCTTCCCCTCTGTGGTTTCTTCTACCTCTTTGCTCAAAATCATTTTATTTCAATAAAGTAAAACCACAGATATAAAACAATTTCTCAGGCAACACCTCTCAGAATAAAATACACATCATACAGCAATCCCACAATACATACACACAAAACATATATTTTCACTTTTGGAAAATAAAGTTATTTCTAAAACTTCAGATTTAAACAAAGTCTAATACTTACAATCATAATTAAAACACAATACACTTCATAAATAATGTCCTTACAACTACATAGTTAAAATACAGTTACTTATGGATTAAATATGAGTTTTGCCCCTTTCTTACAAAGTGGTAAAGACTTAAGTTATTTCTAATCACACAATTCCCAACTCCAAGCACACAAAGGCCATATACTTGTCACGCTTGATTGCTTCTTCCCAAACTCGGGTCTAATTTCATTCTGTAGTAACTTCCCCCTTGCTCATCTCTTGAGGAAAGGAATGCAAGGCCTCTTCAATAATAGCATTCCACACAACAAATGAAAGATTATCAAAACAGTTACTTTCTCAGTTTTCTATAACCATAAGAAACCTATTGCAAAGGTCACACAACCATCACCTATGCCTTATCTCTTATCTCAACATAAATACATTTAAACAGCAGAAACCATCTCACAGACTAGTATCTACCCTTGGTGCCTACAACCCAATATAGACAACCATAAATCCCCTTCATTACACAGCCGAGCTCGAAGAGGTGTCACAAAGGAAGAAGAATGGTGCCCATGTCCTGGGGAAAGATCCCATTAACAACCTCCATTCTAAACACCAACCTAAACCAAATACAACTTCTGACACTTATAGCCGCTTCAAAGCAAACAAAGCTATGCGTATTTACATCAACATCTCCATGTTATAACAAGCCATCTGTTCTCCTATGTGTGTGTGTACGTTGTACTTTATTTCTTTGTGCCTATGTGGCACAGAAATTATAATTTAAGCAATTTTATTGTATAATATTTCCTCAATGGCACTTAAAAGTACTTGTTAGCTGTAAAGCATTTGTGGGGTATTAAAACAGGTTATGCATAAATCACTTTTCAATAAAGACTAAGCCTTCTGTAATTCAACACACTCTGCACAAGAGTAGCCAGATGCCAACAGCAACGTGAACACAACGGAAAACATGGCATTGAAAACTCTTGAATTCCAGTGGATGGACAATTAAAAAGCCAGAGCAGTTAACTGCAGTAGAAAAATTGCAAGTCATAGCAGAGCTATGCTGGAAAATAGTTGTACGCAATCGGAACAGAAATTAAATCTCAACCTTATTTATTTTCTGAAGAATGGTCTCGACCCGAAACGTCACCCATTCCTTCTCCCCAGAGATGCTGCCTGTCCCGCTGTTACTCCAGCTTTTTGTGTTTATCTCATTTATTTTTTGCTGGCATTGGTCCTCCTGATCAAGGGAGGATTAATTGAATCAGTTGTATGCATTCCAGCAGCCAGTGGAACTGGGGAAAAGCTATATAAACATATGGAATGGCAATGTGACCATAGTATAAGATTTCTGGAACGTGAATCTGAAAATCAGTTGAGCATTTTTTAATGTTCCCAAAAATGTTGAGCATTCAAGATTTATGAAGCAACAACAGTTTGCAGAACCATACAAAATCCTTCAAAAGTAACAAAATGATACTTACCACAATGTTTCTCGTATAACTTGGGCCTCTGTAACAAATGTTCGCTGATCTGAATAATATAGTGGATCAGAATTGTATAGGTGCTGCTCCCTAGAATTAGGAAATGTTAACATTGTCACCTATAAAGGATCTAAACTGTTTAACATATTTAATACAATGTCATTCTCGGTTATGTTAGCATTCCATTATGTCCAGGAGACAAGTTATTAAAATACGATGACAAATGGTTTCTTACCAGATAGCTGCTAAATTGGAATGCAGATGAAAGCTGTGACTACATTTAGATGATTTATTTGTCCAATACTGGGTGACAACATGTTGCTCCAACCACAACTGTACTTCCGGTTCACTTGCTAGTTCCAAACACAAAAGGGTTAGTACAAACAACTTTAGTCATTATGTTTTGATGACAAATTTTGATGAAGAAAAGTTCTTCAGAATGGTATTTTCACATTTTGTAATCCCATGCACAAGATTAGTTCCTTCAACCAGTTTGGTCGATGCCCACATTATTTTGAGCCACCAAGTACATCTATATTACTAAAACTCTTTGGTGTGTGTGTGTGTGTGTGTGTGTGTGTGTGTGTGTGTGTGTGTGTGTGTGTGTGTGTGTGTTCTATATCATATACTTATTAAAATTCTGATCTTGTGTGTGTGTATATATGTGTTTTTACGTCTTTGCGAAAAACTTTGCGGTAACGATAAAATATTTACATATTCCAGTTGACATTTTTCCCTAGTCCAAAAGCACCTTATTTGAAAATGTTATGCTTTATTTCTCGACTTATTACTGAATTTTTAAAAAAGTATATCAAAAGACTTTGAATTTAAACAAGCAGCTCTCGCTGATTACGTCATAATGGGACTGATCGGCTCCGTCTTGGCTCCGTCACACACACAATTTTCCACGCGCTTCGAGTGACGTCTCCCCCCGACCCCCCCCCCCCCCCCCAGTTATACAAAAGATGCAGAAAGAACGAGCCCAGAGATGACCGGACGAACTCGCTGACCTCGGTCCTCGGGTCGACGCCAGCCCGCCGCCTTGCTCAGTCCTCGGGTCGACGCCTGCCTGCCCGCCCGCGTGTGTCGCCGGGTGCCGATATGCATACGTGTGTGCGTGAGCGAGAGGGACACGGAGGATCTCCATATGTTTGTATTGCCCCAAGGCGCTCTTTTGCCTTCAACCCCAATCCTTCCTCTCTCTTCCCACTCCTCTCCTCCCCTCCAGACTCATCCCCTCTGCTCCCCCCCCCTCCCCTCTCCCCCTCCCCTTTTTTTCTGTCTTTCTGCCTCTCTGCCCTCTCTCTGTCATCTCTCTGCCTCTCTCTGCCCTCTCCCTCTCTCTGCCCTCTCTCTCTCTGCCCTCTCTCTCTCTGCCCTCTCCCTCTCTGCCCTCTCTCTACCCCCCTCCCTCTCCAGCCACGTCTGCGCAGTTGGGGGCTATGTGTGAGTGGATAGGGCAGGGGATGGGGTAAAAGGAGCAAATGAATAATATTAATATAATATCAAGGGGGGGGGGAGTTAGTGTGTGTGTGGGGGGGTGGATAGTGTGTGTGTGTGTGTGTGTGTGTGTGTGGAGGGTGGTTAGTGCATGTGTGTGGAGGGTGGTTAGTATGTATGTGACGCCACAGGCCGCCCAACCCCTAAAAACACTAATTAGGATAGTTGCCAGGATACATGTAATCTTTTCTCTAAAAAAACATTTGAAAACATGGACAAGTTCAATCCACATTTGCTTCAAATTGTCTTTTTTATTGAATGTAGGAATGATACATTTAAGGAGCTCTGTGCTATATTTCAACAAGCTACTCTCCTCTCCTCTCCTCCCCTCCATACAAAGTGGGCAATGCAATCCAAGACAGAATTCCAGCCAGGCCTAATCCAGTCCTTTCCAGTCATCACATACTCAAATCCCACCAGGGTTTCCAAATAAAAAGAGGGAAGTCACAAGCTATTTTTCTAGCCCTGGTCTAGAATGCACAACTTGTGTTCAACTCACTCACCCTAGACTGTACATTTACTGAAGCAAAGGGGAATGTAACTTTTTCAAAGCAGTCAGCCCAATTCAATCAATTACTGGCTTGAAGATGAGACTTTTACAACATATACCTTTTAAAGAGGCTTGAGGCTCCGCTTTCTTAATGTGTGCTTGTTCTTCTGGTGTTGTTCTGTCAACCTGAATACCCGAGTCCTCCCTGCTCAGAGACTCTTGGAGTTCTTCTTCACTTTCGTCTTCAGACCACTCCTAAGATTTCAAAAAGGTATAAATCTATATCATACAATTGTGGAAATTGACTCAGTGTCATGTTGAGATTCAAGTGTCAGAGCATTTACATGGCTCAGTGTGGATAATAGCAATGGGTAACCTTGCCAATCACATACACACGGTCCTCAGAAGATCTTCAAGAACACAATTAGTCCAAAATAAAACATAACAAGAAGGTGCACAATAGAGGAGAAAGAGAAAATAATTCCAAGTAAGTTACTCACTGGAGTGTCAGGATAAGGTCCAATATCAATTTCTTCACCTTCCATCAGGTATTTCCCCCAGTCAAAGTCATCATGTTTCACTGCAGAAAAAAACCTTTTAGTGTGACAATTGCCCAACTGGAAAAAGCTTTAAGGTAGCAGTCACCATACATTAGCCTAACTCTATCCACTGCACTCCGCCACTATCAGTGGTCTCCTATGCATTCCCACATCACTTAGTCAAACTTTAGGTATTTACACCACACTCTTTTTCTCTAACTCCACAGGATTCCTGAAAAGTCACCCAAATGGACACATTTTCAGTCTCCTCTGCTTATTTTCCTCATTCCATGTTTGGTATACACATCCTCCAAAACAAAATGTATTGAGGGAAGTTAAATAAACTACAAGGTGCTGCAGCTGCAAAATTCTGAAAACAAACTAACCTCTTCAAAGAGAACTAGAATGAAATGATGCACTTTAAACATTATTTAAATTCACTTCACTTAAAACCAATTGTCAGTTAAAGTAACAATTATAATGCAACTCGCTTCATTGCAAAAGACTTTATTCATATATCAATGGTGCAACGCAGAGATCCATTTAGTAATAAAAATTACAATGGAAATAAATAAATTTATTTGGAAAAGATAAAAATGTACAGCCCACAAAATGAAAATAATAAATGGTAGGATTATTGAACACAAACAGGGAAGAAATATCACAGCAAACACTCTCCTAAAAAAAGATGGCGAGGATGGAACAAATGAATGCCTGCACTCTTTCCTCAAAAAACAAGAATTAAAAAGTATGGTACACCGAAGAAAAGTTATTTATATTACAAACGGAACAATGTTCCATTTAGTACTCTTAAGAATAATAATGTCAGGTTATCTCACAACATCATTTAAATAGGATGAAGCAAATTATTCAAAATTTGAGTACTTCTCACTATTACATTATCAATAAGGCTCCATTGCAAATTATATTTCAACAATTTTGCGTGAGAGCAACAATTCTATAAGTAAGACAGCATAGTAACAGCAGAAAAGGAAAGAGATGAAATTTAGATTTTCAGGTTTGCATTATCGCTGCAATGTTATGTAACAGCCACATTTTGGATATCAATTAAATGGTAGGGACAGAGGAATGTGTTTCTTTGTGAACAACTTATGCTGTGATCAAAGGAACATACAGACTCAAAGATCTTTCTGCTCCCCCGAACTGGATTACCTCACACTGCTTTGCCGGCCTTTCTGGTTACCCCGGGAGTTTACATCCGTTATTGCCATAGCTGTTTCTATTCCCTCCCAGGCGAATACAGAGCAGGCACAGCGAGAACTGTATAAGACCACCAGCACGCAGAAGACCACACACCCAGACGCTGCCTTCAACAACGCGGGGAACTTCTACAGCGCCGACCTAAGAGAAGTCCTCCCATAACTCCACCTGCACATCTCCTGCCCCACGTGCTGAGACCGCATACTGAATCACAGCTACATCACCTTCCGCCATGGCTACAAGGCCGCCCCCCGCCCATCATTGGGCAAATCAGACCAATCCTCCATCCTGCTCCTCCCCGCCTATAGGCGGAGGCTCAAATGGAAAGCCCCCGCCTCTAGGTCAGTTCAACACTGGACAGACCAAGCAGACTCCACATTTCAGAACTGTTTTGATTGGGTGGACTGGGAGATATTCCGGGCCACTTAGAACGGCAGCATCAACGAGTACAAAGACACAGTCACCGGCAAAGATTATAGAGCAGAGCAAGATGCGCCACTCTGCGAAAAAAGTGTAGTATGACATGGGTGATTGTTGACGCCATTTTATTGGGCTGCAATTTACAATAATATTAATAAAATTTACAATAATCTATATTACTAAATCTCTGTTCTTGACCGCTTTTGGCCGTCTGTGCTGCGATTTCCGAGAGAACGCCGCCACCTACGGCCGTCATTTTTGGCCACCTCGATCAGAGCCCACGTCTGCCTTCCTGGACCAGAGTATTTTTCCCATCGATGAAAAATCAGAGAGAAATTAATGTTTTTTTAAAATTCACCATTCTCTCTGCTGCCCCTGCTGGAGGGAGGGGGAGGGACTATAAAACCAGGAAGTGGTGTGCCTCAATCAGTCTCTGCAAGCTGGAGGGCACTCTGAGCTCTGAATAACACTGAACAAATGTCCACACAACTATGAGTAAGTACCCTTAATGTGGTTTGAAAATGAAAATATGGTTAGTTTGAGTAAAAAAGCACTGCCTGCAAATGGTTGTTTGGGGGGTTTGGGTTGAAGTAAAAAGGCACTCTCTCTCTCCCCTCCTCTCTCTCTCTCCCTATCCCCTCTCTTTCTCTCTCCCTATCCCTCTCTTTCTCTCTCTCCCCCCGTCTCTCTCCCTTTCCCTCTCTCTCTCTCCCCATCCCCCTCTCCCATCCCCCCTCTCCTCTCCCCCCCCCCCCCCCTCTCCCCCCTCTCCTCTCCCCCCTCTCCTCTCTCCCCTCCTCCTCTCGCCCCCCTCTCCTCTCCCCCCTCTCCTCTCCCCCCCCTCTCCTCTCCCCCCCCCTCTCCTCCTCTCCTCTCTCCCCTCCTCCCTCCTCCTCTCCCCACCTCCTCTCCCCTCTTTTTCTCCCCTCCCTCCCCCCCCCCACCGTCCCTCCCCTAAACCCCCCTCCCCTCCCCTCCACACACCCCTACCCCCTTCCCTCCACCTCCCTGCTCCCGTCTCCCCCTCCCCTCCTCTCCTCTCCCCCCACTCTCCTCTCCTCCCCCCCTCTCCTCTCCCCACCCTCTCCTCTCCCCCCCTCCTCTCCCCCCCCCTCCTCTCCCCCCCCAAAAGACACTACAGCGAGAGGGTGGAAGCCAATCTCACCTCTAGCAACCCACGGCACCTCTGGCAGGGTCTTCGGACCATAAAGGACTACAAAGTCCCCTACTACACCACCAACACCGCAGCTTCCATTCCGGACGAGCTAAACAACTTCTACGCTCGGTTCAAGAGGAAGCACCCCGACCATAACAGAGGACAGCGTGCTTCAGAGAGTACAACGCTCGCAAAGCAGCCAGTCAGGATGGCAAACCCAGTTGCGTCCTGAAGGCATGTGCAAGTCAGCTAGCCGACATTTCACCGACATTTTTAACCTCACGCTTTCCCTAAGATCCATCCCCTCTTGTCTGAAAACCTCCACCATCATCCTCATACCCAAGCACAACAAACCCACCACCCTCGACGACTGGCGACCCATAGCATTGAAACCCATCATCAGCAAATGCTTTGAGAAGCTAGTCAACGACAATCTGCTCCTCACTACCCAACAATCTGGACCCCTGCCAATCTACCTACCGCCCCAAAAGATCAACAGACGCTGCCATCGCCCACACCCTTTACACCGCCCTCACCACCTGGACAAGAGGGACACTTATATTAAGATGCTGTTCATAGGCTACAGTTCAGCATTCAACACAATTGTGCCCTCTAAGCTCCTCGGCAAGCTCCTGGACCTGCGGTCTGTGCACCCAGATCCTGGATTTCCTGACGGACCGACCCAGGTGGCGAAGATTGGAGACTAAACCTCCACAGCTCTCACCCTCAACATTAGCGCCCCTCAGCCCCCTCCTGTACTCCCTGTACACACACGACTGTGTGGCCCAACATGACACCAAAACCATCGTCAAGTTTGTGGATGACACTATAAAGTCGTGGGTCAGATCACCAACGGGGACGGGTCGGCCTGCAGAGAGGGGGTAATGGCCCTGACAAGGTGGTGCCAATGTCTCTCAATGTTGACAAGACCAAGGAGATGATTGTCGACTACAAGGGGAGGGGGGGGGGGGCACATCCACCCATTAACATCAGCGGTGTAGCGGTGGAGAGCTTCAAGTTCCTCGGTGGCCACATCACAGAGGACCTGACCTAGACAACCCACATTTCCACCATCACAAAAAAGGCGCAATAACACCTCTACAACCTCGGGCGACTGAAGAAATTTGGTCTGAACCCCCAGGTCCTCAGGGATTTCTACAGAGGCATCGTGGAGAGCATCCTGACAGGCTGTAACTTCACCTGGCACGGTAGCTGCACCAGCCACGCCCGAAGGGCCCTGCAGAGTGGTGCGGACGGCCCTACACATCATTGGGTGTGAGCTGCCCTCCCTCCAGGATTTACTCCAAGCGGTGCATTGGAAAATCCCTGAGGATCATCAAAATACCCCAGCCACCCGGACCACGGTCTATTCTGCCTGCTGCCCTCAGGCAGAAGGTACTAGAGCATCAGCTCCATTACCACCAGACACTCAAACAGCTTTTTCCTCCAGGCAATCAGGCTGCTGAATCAACCAGCCCTGAAACTCACCTGAACTGTCTATAATTTAACTTTATAATTTAATGCATGCACTTTATAATCTATATTACTAAAAGTCTGATCTTGACCACTTCCTGTTGTTCTGTATCAATATCAATATTTATTACATGTCATTTGAACCTCAGTGAGGCTCAAACGAAACTCCGTTTCCACAGCCATACAAACAAAGACAATTTCCTACAGACATACACACAATTCAATTTACAAAAACATCCATCACAGTGAACCCACTGTGATGGAAGGCAAAGTATTTTCTCTCCCCTGTTTTCCATTTCTCTCCCGATGTCCAAGCCCCAGGCGGGCGATGATAAGTCCCATGGCCATTTTAGGCCGCGCGGGACGATGTACGGCCCCGCTCCCGGTCTAAATGTCACAAAGTTGGAGCCCCCGGCGGGCGCTGGAATGTCCCACGGCCATGAAGCCGCGCCGGGCGATGTACGGCCCCGCTCCGGGTCGTTCCAACACCGTGACACGGGCTGGAGAAGTTTCGTTGCGGGAGTTCCGGAAAGCGGTCTCTCCACCCGCGAGCTCCCGATGTCCCGACAGTCCACCGGACCTGCGGCTGCAGCTGGAGCCTCCGAGCTACGTGGTCGGGCCGCAGCAGCGAGTCACCACCGCACTCCACGCTCCGATGCCGGCCAGCCCCACGATGGTAAGTCCGCAGCTCCGCAGGTTCCGTGACTGGAGCCTCCAGGTCGTTCAGGCTGGAGGCCGCTCCCCGGTGCTAGGCCCCAACGACAACGAAGACCCGACAGGAAAAAGGTCGGGTCTCCCGTACAGAGAAGAGATTTTTACAAAGTTTCCCCCTTCCCCCTCCCCCACATATACACAGTTAAAAACATTATTAAAAAACACAAACAACTACATTTAACTAGACAAAAAATAAAAAAAAGACAGACAGGCTGTAGGGGCCGCTGCAACAGTGAGCTGCGCCGCCGCCATTTTGTATATTGATTTTAGAGAAAATGCTGCCACATACGGCTGTGATTTTTGGCCATCTTACTCGGAGTCCACCTCCGCTGCGCAGGATAAGAGGATTTTTCCCATTGATGAAAAATAAAAGAGTTAATAGTGTTTTAAAAATGTTGAGATTCTCTCTCCTGTCAATCACGCCATGAAGGCCACGCCCCTTCTGGTGGGAGTGGAGTGGGACTATAAAACCCAGAAGTGTGGGCGTGGCTCAGTCTCTGCAAGGTGGAGGAGGGAGAGGTCACGACTCTGTCTTTAGTGGCCTTGCACCCTGCTTGAAGTGGTAAGAAACTGCACTTGAATTTGGTGGCCTTGCACCCTGCTTGAAATGGAATTTCAAGGAATAGCTGTGAGTCAACTGCCAGCCCACCAGCCGTGAGTGAGTGAGCTGCCAGCACAACAGGCTTAAGTGACGGAGCTGCCAGCCCAAGAATCCATTCAGCCCACAATGTCTATACTAGCCCTCTGGAAACCAGTCCCTTCAGCCCACAACACCCACACTAACGCTCCTGAAAGCCCCCCCACTGGCCACCAATATTGGAATTGGTAGAGGTGGAATATTGTGTTGGGGACCAGCCCTCCCGTGTGATGCTGGGACCCAACGGGTCCCACTTAGTCTAGTTTAATGTTAAATTTACTGTACGGAATCCTCCAGCGCAAGATTTTCACACAGGATTGTACCATGTATGGAACTGGCATGATAATAAACCCCTTGAATCTTGAAATCATCCTGTGACTTTCTTATTTCATAGCACCTGGCTGAAACAGAGCATTTATTCTGACATAAAACACGGCAGGAACAATCCAGGTATCCAAATAATGCAGTAATTCACAAACGTGCCCCAAAATAGGTAACGGTTCAGAATAATATTTTCCGTTTTTCTTCCAATTTCTAAATACTACCGAAACAATAATCAGAAAGTTCTGGAAAAAGTAGGCCAGAGAGCAGCTGTGGAACAATGTCTTGTGAGCTCTTGTCAGAACCTCGGGACTGACAGAGGATTAGAACTCGAAAGATTAGGTTTTGCTGCTTCTTTCATTTCCTTTGAATGGTTGGTCAATTTTCTTTTTTTTTTAATTAAGTAAAGGTTGTAAAGGAAACCTGCACATTTGCATACCTAACCAAGGTCTGAAATAAAAGGTAACGAAAAGGTGACTTTAGAGAGACTAGAGTGTGTTTTATTGCTGTCCCAAAACAGAACAATGAAATTCTTGATCATAATTAAAAAAACATTCAACGGTGATAAGGTGCACATTAACTAACAGTCTGAGTCCTAGCCCACTAATTGGGAACACAGGGGCTGCAATTATTTCAGACAAGTAAATATTCATAAAAAATAGGAACATAGAAAATAGGTGCAGGAGGCCATTTGGCCCTTCGAGTCAGTACCGCCATTCATTGTGATCATGGCTGATCATCCACAGCCAGTAACCCGTGCCTGCCTTCTCCCCCATACCCCTTGATTCCGCTAGCCCCAAGAGCTCTATTATTTAAATTCATCCAGTGAATTGGCCTCCACTGCCTATTGTGGCAGAGAATTCCACAAATTCACAACTCTCTGGGTGAAAACTTTTTTTCTCATCTCTGTTTTAAATGGCCTCTCCTTTATTCTTAGACCGTGGCCCCCTGGTTCTGGGAACTTTTTTCCTGCATCTAGCTTGTCCAGTCCTTTTATAATTGTATATGTTTCCAGAAGATCGCCTCTCATCCTTCTAAATTCCAGTGAATACCTGCCCAGTCTTTCTAATCTTTCATCATATGACAGTCCCCGCCATCCCGGGGATTAACTTTGTGAACCTAAACTGCACTCCCTCAATAGCAAGGATGTCCTTCCTCAAATTAGGAGACCAAAACTGCACAAATACTCCAGATGTGGTCTCACCAGGGCCCTGTACAACTGCAGAAGGACCTCTTTACTCCTATACTCAAATCCTCTTGTTATGAAGGCCAACATGCCTTTAGCTTTCTTCACTGCCTGCTGTATCTGCATGTTTACTTTCAGTGACTGGTGTACCTGCATGTTTACTTTCAGTGACTGGTGTACAAGGACACCCAGGTCTTGTTGCACTTCCCTTTTTCCTAATCTGACACCATTGAAATAATAATCTGCCTCCTTGTTCTTGCCGCCATAGTGGATAACCTCACATTTATCTACATTACACTGCATCTGCCATGCATCTGCCCACTCACTCAACCTGTCCAAGTCACCCTGCAACCTCCTAGCATCCTCTTTGCAGTTCACACTGACCCAGCTTTGTGTCATCTGCAAATTTGCTAGTGTTACATTTAATTCCATCATCTAAATCATTAATATATATTGTAAACAGTTACCCCCAATACCATGTGCCCTAATTTTGCCCAATAATCTCCTGTGTGGGACCTTATCAAAGGCTTTCTGAAAGTCCAGATACACTACATGCATTGACTCTACTTAATCCATTTTACTTGTCACATCCTGAAAAAATTGCAGAAGATTAGCCAAGAAGGATTTCCCCTTCATAAACCAATGCTGACTTGGACCAATCCTTTTACTGCTATCCAAGTGCGCCGTTATTACTTCTTTAATGACTCCAGTATCTTCCCACCACTGACGTCAGGCTAACTGGACTATAATTCCCCATTTTCTCTCTCACTCCTTTCTTGAAAAGTGGGATGACATTAGCTATCCTCCATTCAATTACTAAACATTCACATAGTAGGTTGTGGTGCTTTTTCAGTAAACATCTGATAATCTACTATCCGACTATTCAACAAACCTGACAGTTCGGCATCTGACTCACCAGGTGATATTTGCCCATTCCTTTTACACTCACCAAGGCCCTGGTTCCCATAATGCATCCTCACTCACCAGAGCACCAGTTCCCTTCCAATTTAGAAAATGTAAATGCATGACATTATTTTTTAACATCTAAAAGAAAATGAGCGTTGAGGTGTTAATAGAAATAATACTCAATAAATCTGGAAAATCCATTCATCTGGCATCAAATTCCCACAAATACAAAATTATCAGACTTTTAGTGTTACGAAGGGCTAATACAATGACTCACCCTCTTCTTTCTTTCTTGGCTTCTCAGCATACTGAGAATTAGAAGGTGAATCAGAAAGGGTCAGCAAGAGGGACAGTATTGCATAGTGTTCCTTCGTCTGCAAAAAGAAGTAAAATAAAGCCATTTCAAACAATAGTTACAAGAATTCATCACAAATTTAAAAAACTTGAGACAAAGACTCCAAAATTCCAGTGATAGGTTATTTTCAAATAGATTCAATTTTAACAATCTTAACACAATCTTTAACAGGAATTCATTTTTCAAAAATATTGCAATTTTCAACCCCAGTACTTATGCAATTGGAGGAAGACTGAAGGTAACAATGGGATCTGCTGACCAGGGATTTTCTTGTTCTGTATGATCTTAACTTTGGAAAGTTCCCCTTTCCTTTAAGATACTGACATGTCATCAGATGTAGACACAAAATGCTGGAGTAACTCAACGGGACAGGCAGTATTTCTGGAGGGAAAGAATGGGTGACGTTTTGGGTTCGGACCCTTCTTCAGACATCATGTCATCAGATGTAGTTAGTTCACTCAGTTGTAACTGAGCAGCTGTGAGTCTCAACATCAAATATATATCCTCATTCAGCATTACACCCTTCGCATCTATCAGGGTTTAATACATTAATCAGAAATGAGAATCCTGCACATTATCCCAGCCAAAGTGTTATCAGTTCCAAGTCTCACATGCCTGATCTGCTGTTCCTCCAGCACTCTGTTTTGCTCAGAATTCTAACATTTGCAGTCCCAACCAAGGGAACTCTATGCTGCTCTGCCTCTGGAGAGAGGCATCCAGGCCATCAGACTATAGACCCACTAACACCACCCCCACATCCAGCGACGCCTCCTTCCTTGAGGAGCTTAACCACTTCTATGGCCGCTTTGACAGGGACAATCTAGAGATGGCCATCAAGGCTGTGTTCCCTGCCGATCACCAGCCTCTCACACTCACCCCCTACGACATGTACATGGCACTGAGTAGGATTAATGCACGTAAGGCTGCTGGCCCTGACGGCATCCCCGGGCGCGTCCTCAGGGCCTGTGCTGCGCAGCTGACAGACGTCTGGACTGACATCTTCAACCTGTCACTTGCCCAAGCAGTTGTCCCCACGTGCCTTAAAACCACCTCCATGCCGGTGCCAAAACACTCCACTGCAGCAAGCCTCAACGACTTCCGCCCAGTTGCACTTACTCCCATCATCACCAAGTGCTTCGAGAGGCTGGTCCTGGCACACCTCAAAGGCAGCCTACCCCCTACCTCCCTATCAGTTCGCCTACCGCAAGAACAGGAGTACGGAGGATGCCATCTCAACGGCATTTCACTCCTCCCTCTCCCACCTCGACAACAGAGACACTTACGTAAGAATGCTGTTCATCGATTACAGCTCAGCATTCAACACCATTATACCCTCTAAACTGATCACCAAACTCGGTGACCTGGGCATCGACCCCTCCCTCTGCAACTGGCTATTGGACTTTCTAACCAACAGACCCCAGTCTGTGAGGTTAGACAAGCACACCTCTTCAACCCTCACAGCGTTCCACAGGGCTGTGTGCTGAGCCCCCTCCTCTACTCCCTCTTCACCTACAACTGCACACCTGTCCATGGTACTAACACCATCATCAAGTATGCAGATGATACAACGGTGATTGGCCTCATCAGCAACAACGATGAGTCGGCCTATAGGGAGGAGGTCCAGCTCCTAGTAGCATGGTGCGCTGACAATAACCTGGCCCTTAACTCCAAGAAGACCAAGGAGCTCATTGTAGACTTCAGAAAGTCTAGGGGCGGCACGCACACCTCCATCCGCATTAACGGGTCGGAGGTGGATATCCCAGGAATCAGTCTGGTGAACCTTCTCTGCACTCCCTCTATGGCAATAATGTCCTTCCTCAGATTTGGAGACCAAAACTGTACGCAATACTCCAGGTGTGGTCTCACCAAGACCCTGTACAACTGCAGTAGAACCTCCCTGCTCCTATACTCAAATCCTTTTGCTATGAAAGCTAACATACCATTCGCTTTCTTCACTGCCTGCTGCACCTGCATGCCCACTTTCAATGACTGGTGTACCATGACACCCAGGTCTCGCTGCATCTCCCCTTTTCCTAGTCGGCCACCATTTAGATAATAGTCTGCTTTCCCGTTTTTGCCACCAAAATGGTTACCACTGTGGGGGAAGGCACAATGTCCAGTCCCCATCCCCAGTTCTCCCAAAGTCAGGCCTATTGAGGCCTCCGCTATTGCCTCTACGTGTTAATGGGGTTATAGTCCAGAGGGAGATATGAGAAGATGCCACAAATCTAGCATCTGGCATACGCACGGTAACGGTTAGTGCGCCAGACCACAACAGCAACCTCCATGTAAGCAGGTTTGATGACAAGGTCAGATTGGACTGAAATGAGTGATGTAGATACAATTGGAGCGAGTGAGATTGGAGTGGAAAAGTCAAGGTGGTTTGCATTGCCAATTGGAAACAAAAAAAATCAAGGGTGGGTAAAAGGCCAGATGGAAGTGGAAGGGGAGTATGTAATTAGGAGAAAGGGTTATTCCTTTCCAAATAAATATGACAAATTATTGATGTCTAATTCCATCAACCTACACCAGACCATTTGACTGATTACCTTTGTTCCTTCAACTGTCTCCAGAGGCAACTCCAAAAATTCCTCCGTTAGCCTTCGCCAGCTTAAAGCTTTAGGGAGCTCTGAATGAATAGTCAGCTTTTCATGAATACTAAGAAAAAACAATGTATTAATCTACACATTTCACAATTTTTTGAAAAAAAGTTTACGTGGGTGGAACAGCTTACCCATCAATCACACGCGTTATTTTGTTGCTATCAATGTCAAGAAACTGATGGAATCTGAAAATAATAAAGTGTTTAACAAATTAAGTATTAAATGTGAATCTTTATGCAACAGAAAAAACAATTAGAATGATAGGTTTACACAACAGAAAAAAAGTTTTAGAGAGATTCAGCATGGAAACAGGCCTTTTGGCCCACCACGACCAGCGATCACCTGCTCACTAAATCTAGTCTTCACACTAGGGACAATTTACAGAAGCCAATTAACCTACAAACCTGCACATCTTTGGAATGTGGGAGGAAACCGGAGAACCCAAGGAAAATCCACGCCCTACAAACTCAGTACAGACAGCACCCGTCATCAGGATTGAGCACGGATCCCTAGCAGTAAGGCAGCAACCCTACCACTGAGCCGCCCTACTTATAAAGTTTACCATAAGGTGCAATGATCAGCAACTTCCCTTTTTCCAAGCAATTTGAATCAAATAACTTTTGTTCCATTTCTACAGAAACATTGAATGGATTTCAAACTGAAACGTTAATCTTCCTTCTCTCCACAGGGATGTTGACTAATCACCTGATTATTTCCAGCTTTTTTCTGGTTTATTTCACTAAAACTCACTACTTCACTACAACAGTTTCAGCAATCCATTCCCACATGTTCTTTACTCCATCCCACCAAAACCCGTGAACCCACCCTCATCACAGAAGACTTCAAAAGCTCCTTACACTCCACAACCCCTCGCATTCCACAATGCCTTAGACCCATTTCAACACCCACTGCCCCTCTCATCACCCCGCTATCCCTCCCCTCTCCCTCTCTCATCCCACTACCCCTCTCCTCACCACCCTTACCTGGCTTCTCCTCTCTTCCAACACCCTCAACCCTTCTCCTCTAACACCCTCACTCCATTATCCTTCACACAAAGGGCGGTGGGTACATGGAATGAGCTGCCAGAAGAAGCAGTTGCAGCAGGTACAATATCAACATTTAAAAAACATTGGGACAGGTTCATGAATAGGAAAGGTTTGGACAAACACAAGTAAATGAGACTACCTGAAATTGGGCATCTTGGCATGGAGTTAACCCAGAGGTCCTATTTATGTAATGTATGATTCTGATTACCCCTCCCCTCACCCACCCTTACTTTGCAGATCCCTCACCAACCCTCTCCTCGCTAGTCCTCTCCACACACACCTTCTGACCTATCTTCATGGTGGCCGAATAGGAAAAGGGGAGATGCAACGAGACCTGGGTGTCATGGTACACCAGTCATTGAAAGTAGGCATGCAGGTGCAGCAGGCAGTGAAGAAAGCGAATGATGTGTTAACATTCATAGCAAACGAATTTGAGTATAAGAGCAGGGAGGTTCTACTGCAGTTGTACAGGGTCTTGGTGAGACCACACCTGGAGTATTGCGTACAGTTTTGGTCTCCTAATCTGAGAAAAGGACATTCTTGCCAAATTTCTTAAGGGGCTGGACAGGCTAGATGCAGGAAGATGGTTCCAGATGTTGGGGAAGTCCAAAACAAGGGGTCACAGTTTAAGGAGAAGGGGGAAATCTTTTATGACCGAGATGAGAAAAACATTTTTCACACAGAGAGCGGTGAATCTGTGGAATTCTCTGCCACAGAAGGTAGTTGGGCCCACAGTTCATTGGCTATATTTAAGAGGGAGTTAGATGTGGCCCTTGTGGCTAAAGGGATCGGGGTATGGAGAGAAGGCAGGTACAGGATACTGAGTTGGATGATCAGCCATGATCATATTGAATGGCGGTGCAGGCTCGAAGGGCCGAATGGCCTACTCCTGCACCTAATTTCTATGTTTTTGTGTTTCCTCCCTTCCCTTCTCTCCCTCCAGCCCCTCTCCTTCCAACCCCTCCCTCCCTTATCCCCTCCTTCCCTCCCCTTTTCCCACTCCTGTCCCCCCCTCTCGCTCCCTACTCCTGTCCCCTTCCTCCCCCTGGGTTACCTGACATTAGACCAGGCGTACTGCAAAGCGATCTGGAACTCGGGGTTCTCCTCCGAGAGCCCGGTGACCTGCTGGATCAACATCTTCAGATCCTTCTCGGACTTGTTCCAATGCGCCATTCTCTTGGCGGTTGTCAACAGACAGGGTGCTCGAGCGCGCCGGAAGCACTGGCCCGCGCAGCCGGAAGCACTATGATGGCGCCGTCGTCATGGCAACACGGACGGCCCTGTTGGAGATGTCCGCCGTTTAAAACTCGAAAGCCTTACATTTATTTAGTTTAGAATGGACGCTGCGGTCCACACTGAGTGCGCACCGACCAGCCATCCATCCCCGCTCACTAACATAAGCCTACACACACTGTGGACAATGTACACTTCGACCAAGTACACAAACCCAGGCCAATTCACCTACAAACCTGGACGTCTTTGGAGTGTGGGAGGAAGCTGAAGATCTTGGATAAAACCCACGCCGGTCACGGGGAGAACCTACAAACTCGGTACAGTAGCAATGTTACAACATTTTGAGATTTTAAAAATCAAGTCTGCAATTTATCCCATCAGATAAAGCACAAAAAGAAGTTTAATTTGACACCTAATTCACTTTCATATCTTCAGTATTAAAAAAGTTATGGCCATTTTCATACTCGGAGATTAGCATCATTAACACAAAAGCTGTGATCAAGAACAGTCTAAAGCCCATAACTTTATTAAAAATTAAGAGAACTGAAAGAAATTTTCAGTTATTATAGATTGAAGCATTCTGAAACAAATATGAAACAATCTTACTTGGATGACCTGAAATTAAAGCATATAATTAGTTAGTTACCCAATTGTAGCTAATTCCAAAATTCAATTACTAGATCTGAACATCTATCCATTTCTTAAGGAAAGATTAACATTTTTAAATAGCCCAAGTGTCCAAAGAACATTCACACAAGAATTCACAATAAAACATGATTTTTAAATCTCATTGACATTAATTTATAGGCCAAATGGAAGGGATTTAGTGTTCAATTGCTGTAAATTAATGGCCATTTAAATCAGCTTGCGAGTGGGATTCTGTGGAATGCGCTGGTTTGGAACGCTGCCATTGCGGTGCATTTGATGCCCATATGGCATGAAAGATACTGCGGGATTGAATGGGCCCCCAAGTCAGCTACTCGCAACATAAAATTTTGTATAAAGGGATCTTAAGAAGCCCTTTTTAATGTAAAAATAAACAACCTACCTTGCCTTGTCCCCTACATGAGATCCGTCCCGTTGTCGGGGTTCGCGGCTTTAGAGGATGATTTTTAATTTACTATAACAATTAAATAACCCAATTTAGTTTAAAAATACCTGCAGCAAACGAATTTCGCAGCGATTTTTCGTCAGCAACTAAGTAAGCTGAACAACATCGATTCCAACAGCCTAGAGAAAATCGCGTTTTAAACCCGCCCCCCTCTCAAAGGCGCCAAAGTCGCGCGCACGGGCAGCGGCAGAACTGCAGCGCCGCTGAAGGTAAGTTTTGCAACATACCTGGGTACGGGCCTGTAGTCAGGATCGAACCCGTGTCTCCGGCGCTGCAAGCGCAACTCTACCGCTGCGCCACCTTCATCTTTGGATGGACTCAGGTATCCGGTGTTTTGATGCCCTGTTTCCTATATTACCATTGACAAACCCTCAGGCTAGTGGCATACTAGTGGCAAGGGTGCTTTCTCTATTAACAGGTGCGAACACTACCGAGTATGGCACTATTACCATATAACCATATAACAATTACAGCACGGAAACAGGCCATCTCGGCCCTACAAGTCCGTGCCGAACAATTATTTTCCCTTAGTCCCACCTGCCTGCACTCATACCATAACCCTCCATTCCCTTCTCATCCATATGCCTATCCAATTTATTTTTAAATGATACCAACGAACCTGCCTCCACCACTTCCACTGGAAGCTCATTCCACACCGCTACCACTCTCTGAGTAAAGAAGTTCCCCCTCATGTTACCCCTAAACTTCTGTCCCTTAATTCTGAAGTCATGTCCTCTTGTTTGAATCTTCCCTATTCTCAAAGGGAAAAGCTTGTCCACATCAACTCTGTCTATCCCTCTCATCATTTTAAAGACCTCTATCATGTCCCCCCTTAACCTTCTGCGCTCCAGAGAATAAAGACCTAACTTATTCAACCTTTCTCTGTAACTTAGTTGTTGAAACCCAGGCAACATTCTAGTAAATCTCCGTACTCTCTCTATTTTGTTGACATCCTTCCTATAATTGGGCGACCAAAATTGTACACCATACTCCAGATTTGGTCTCACCAATGCCTTGTACAATTTTAACATTACATCCCAGCTTCTATACTCAATGCTCTGATTTATAAAGGCTAGCATACCAAAAGCTTTCTTTACCACCCTGTCTATATGAGATTCCACCTTCAAGGAACTATGCACGGTTATTCCCAGATCCCTCTGTTCAACTGCATTCTTCAATTCCCTACCATTTACCATGTACGTCCTATTTTGATTTGTCCTGCCAAGGTGTAGCACCTCACATTTATCAGCATTAAACTCCATCTGCCATCTTTCAGCCCATTCTTCCAAATGGTCTAAATCACTCTGTAGACTTTGGAAATCCTCTTCATTATCCACAACACCCCCTATCTTGGTATCATCTGCATACTTACTAATCCAATTTACCACACCTTCATCCAGATCATTGATGTACATGACAAACAACAAAGGACCCAACACAGATCCCTGAGGCACCCCACTAGTCACCTGCCTCCAACCCGACAAACAGCCATCCACCATTACCCTCTGGCATCTCCCATTCAGCCACTGTTGAATCCATCTTGCTACTCCTGCATTTATACCCAACAGTTGAACCTTCTTAACCAACCTTCCATGAGGAACCTTGTCAAAGGCCTTACTAAAGTCCATATAGACAACGTCCACTGCTTTACCCTCGTCAATTTCCCTAGTAACCTCTTCAAAAAATTCTAGAAGATTAGTCAAACATGACCTTCCAGGCACAAATCCATGTTGACTGTTCCTAATCAGGCCCTGTTTATCCAGATGCTTATATATATTATCTCTAAGTATCTTTTCCATTAATTTGCCCACCACTGGTCAAACTAACAGGTCTATAATTGCTAGGTTTACTCTTAGAACCCTTTTTAAACAATGGAACAACATGCGCAGTACGCCAATCCTCGGGGACTATTCCTGTTTCTAATGACATTTGAAATATTTCTGTCATAGCCCCGGCTATTTCTACACTAACTCCCCTCAATGTCCTAGGGAATATCCTGTCAGGACCTGGAGACTTATCCACTTTTATATTTTTCAAAAGTGTCAGTACTTCTTTTACTTTGAAACTTATAGTATCCATAGCTACTCTACTAGTTTCCCTTACCTCACATAATTCAATATCCTTCTCCTTGGTGAATACCGAAGAAAAGAAATTGTTCAATATCTCCCCCATCTCTTTTGGCTCTGCAGATAGCTGTCCACTCTGTCTCTCCAATGGACCAATTTTATCCCTCGTTATCCTTTTGCTATTAATATAGCTGTAGAAACCCTTTGGATTTACTTTCACCTTACTTGCCAAAGCAACCTCATATCTTCTTTTAGCTTTTCTAATTTTTTTCTTAAGATTCTTTTTACATTCCTTATACTCCTCAAGCACCTCATTTACTTCATGCTGCCTATAATTATTGTAGATCTCCCTCTTTTTCCGAACAAGATGTACAATTTCCCTTGAAAACCAGGGCTCTTTCCAATTTTTACTGTTTCCTTTCAACCGAACAGGAACATAAAGATTCTGTACTCTTAAAATTTCCCCTTTAAATGTCCTCCATTTCTCTTCTACATCCTTCCCATAAAACAAAATGTCCCAGTTCACTCCTTTTAAATCATTTCGCATCTCATCAAAGTTAGCCTTTCTCCAATCAAAAATCTCAACCGTAGGTCCAGTTCTGACCCTCTCCATAATTATATTGAAACTAATGGTATTGTGATCACTGGACCCGAAGTGCTCCCCAACGCATACCTCCACCACCTGTCCCGTCTCATTTCCTAAGGAGGTCCAGCACTGCCCCTCCTCTAGTAGGTACCTCTATGTATTGCTGCAAAAAACTATCCTGCACACATTTTACAAACTCCAAACCTAGACACTGAGTGAATTAATGAATCATACTTTAATATCACATTCAACATGTCACAGTGAGATTCTTTTGCTTTGCATACACAGAGTATACACAAGAGTCGCCATATATATATAGGGCGCTGACAAAGTTACAAAGTATTCCATTTAGTCCCCATTTAGTCCCCTTTGTTCTTAGTAAAGAAGGCAAGAAAGCAGTTACTGGAAATCTGGAAGGGATGTCAATGTTTTATAGTTTGTACACGGTCTAGAGAGAGAGAGAAGAATTTCAGATCAATGATTAACCTGAATGAAACTATTTCCCCTCTCTATTGATGTTGCCTGACCTGATGAGCTTTTGTAGCTATTTTTAAACCTTATTTTGGATGATATGAGAGTTATTTTAAATCACAATTTAATATCCTAATCAATACGAGCCAAGTTTCAGATGTCAGCAACTTGATGTTAATTTACAGCCGCAGTCTAAAACTGGCAGTGTGGATCATTGCTCACTGTAGTAGTTGGCCTCTTTTGATCATCAGTTCAGCTTTACATCCATTCAGAAAGGTGAAAACAAATCCCAATAAGCTCTGAGAAATCAAGCAATCAGGGCTATTATCAGATAATAAAACTGGGGACTTGGTGAAAATGCATTGAAAATTAGATTATGTTGTCTGCATATTGGCTTAAATTTCTCATTCATGATCGTCAAGTTGTTCAAGGATCAAGGTTTGTTTATTGTCACATGTACCAATTAAGGTACAGTGAAATTCAGATTGCCATGCAGGCGTACCAATAAAGAGCAACAAGACACCCAATTTTAACATGAACATCCACCACAGTGACTCCCCCACATTCCTCACTGTGATGGAAGGCAAAAAAAGTTCAAACTTCTTCCCTTCTTTGTTCTCCCACGATCGGAGCACTCGAACCTTCCGTTGTCGGGACGATCTTGGCTCCCGCAACCGGCAGTCGAGCCCTCCGCATCGGGGCGATCAAGCTCCCGCATCAGGGATATCTCAGCTCCCAGCGCCGGGCGATCAGATTCCCGAGTCGGGGGTGGTCGACTCCAAACTCCTGTAGCTTGGAGCTTCCTGACATCAGTTTCTACCCGAGACTGTGAGCTCCTTGATGTTGAAATCCCCAGGCAAGGGATCGCAGGCTCTGATGGCAAGTCCACGGCCCCGCGGTGGGGCTAAAAGTCAGTCTCGAGCAAGTCTACTGGCAGGCAGTGACTAGTGGGGTACCGCATCCCAGAGTACTTAAGGAAGTAGCTCCAGAAATAGTGGATGCATTAGTAATAATCTTTCAAAACTCTTTAGATTCTGGAGTAGTTCCTGAGGATTGGCGGGTAGCAAACGTAACCCCACTTTTTAAGAAGGGAGGGAGAGAGAAAACGGGGAATTACAGACCAGTTAGTCTAACATCGGTAGTGGGGAAACTGCTAGAGTCAGTTATTAAAGATGGGATAGCAGCACATTTGGAAAGTGGTGAAATCATTGGACAAAGTCAGCATGGATTTACAAAAGGTAAATCATGTCTGACGAATCTTATAGAATTTTTCGAGGATGTAACTAGTAGCGTGGATAGGGGAGAACCAGTGGATGTGGTGTATCTGGACTTCCAGAAGGCTTTCGACAAGGTCCCACATAAGAGATTAGTTTACAAACTTAAAGCACACGGCATTGGGGGTTCAGTATTGATGTGGATAGAGAACTGGCTGGCAAACAGGAAGCAAAGAGTAGGAGTAAACGGGTCCTTTTCACAATGGCAGGCAGTGACTAGTGGGGTACCGCAAGGCTCAGTGCTGGGACCCCAGCTATTTACAATATATATTAATGATCTGGATGAGGGAATTGAAGGCAATATCTCCAAGTTTGCGGATGACACTAAGCTGGGGGGCAGTGTTAGCTGTGAGGAGGATGCTAGGAGACTGCAAGGTGACTTGGATAGGCTGGGTGAGTGGGCAAATGTTTGGCAGATGCAGTATAATGTGGATAAATGTGAGGTTATCCATTTTGGTGGCAAAAACAGGAAAGCAGACTATTATCTAAATGGTGGCCGACTAGGAAAAGGGGAGATGCAGCGAAACCTGGGTGTCATGGTACACCAGTCATTGAAAGTGGGCATGCAGGTGCAGCAGGCAGTGAAGAAAGCGAATGGTATGTTAGCTTTCATAGCAAAAGGATTTGAGTACAGGAGCAGGGAGGTTCTACTGCAGTTGTACAGTGTCTTGGTGAGACCACACCTGGAGTATTGCGTACAGTTTTGGTCTCCAAATCTGAGGAAGGACATTATTGCCATAGAGGGAGTGCAGAGAAGGTTCACCAGACTGATTCCTGGGATGTCAGGACTGTCTTATGAAGAAAGACTGGATAGACTTGGTTTATACTCTCTAGAATTTAGGAGATTGAGAGGGGATCTTATAGAAACTTACAAAATTCTTAAGGGGTTGGACAGGCTAGATGCAGGAAGATTGCTCCCGATGTTGGGGAAGTCCAGGACAAGGGGGTCACAGCTTAAGGATAAGGGGGAAATCCTTTAAAACCGAGATGAGAAGAACTTTTTTCACACAGAGAGTGGTGAATCTCTGGAACTCCCTGCCACAGAGGGTAGTCGAGGCCAGTTCATTGGCTATATTTAAGAGGGAGTTAGATGTGGCCCTTGTGGCTAAGGGGATCAGAGGGTATGGAGAGAAGGCAGGTACGGGATACTGAGTTGGATGATCAGCCATGATCATATTGAATGGCGGTGCAGGCTCGAAGGGCCGAATGGCCTACTCCTGCACCTAATTTCTATGTTTCTATGTTTCTAAGTCCGCCAACTCCATGATGTTAGGCTGCAGAGCGACCGGAGAAACGATCCAGGAAAAAAAAAATCGCATCTCCGGCAAGGTAAGAGATTAAAAAAAGGTTTCCCCCAAACCCCGCCACACCCCACCCAAAACAAACCAGAGAACACTAAAACATATGATTTTTGTCATATGCACAATTATCATCAGGTACAGGTACAAGGAAAATCTTGTAGCATCATAAAATGCACATTGACAATATACAAAAACATATTATATACAAATTACACATGAATGAATGAATGAATGAATACGTTTATTGTCATTGCACAATACTGTGCAACGAAATTCCATTTACATCTCCTCCGGTTAAAAAAAATACAAACACGACAACCCTTCGAGTCGCAGGTCCACAGACAAACGGACACAACAGACAAAAACAAAAACATCCACACAGGGGAGAGCAAAGCCGCTGCATTCAGGTGCGCCGCCATTTTCCATCTTCACATCTGTTCTATAAGACAGTGAAAGGAAAAATAGACTGCAAAAGAACTAGACATTATTTCAAACAAAACTAGAGATTTAGATTAGAGACCATCAAGAGGTGGTCTGTTGTGTTTTGTTGCTGAGGTAGGATTAGGGTTGTGTAGGTCAGTTCAAGATCTTGATGGTAAGAGGAATGCAGCTATTCCTAAACCTTATGGTGTGGGACTTAAGGCTTCATGCCCAACAGTAGAAATGAGAAGAAGGCATGACCTGAATGGTGGTGATCCTTAGTTCAGTTTAGTTTAGAGATACAGCAAGGAAACAGGCCCTTCAGCCCACAAGTCCACACTAGTTCTATGTTATCCCACTTCCCATAAGTGATAAGAGCAGAATTAGGCCATTTAGCTCGTTATCTACTCTGCCTCCTAACCCCATTCTCCTGCCTTCTCTCCATAACCTCTGACACCCGTATCAATCAAGAATCTATCACTGCCTTAAACATATCCATTGACTTGGCCTCCAAATCCTTCTGTGACAAGGAATTCCACAGAATAACCACTCTCTGACTAAAGAAATTCCTCCTCCCTCATAAAGCAACGTCCTTTAATTCTGAGGCTAGGACCTCTAGTCCTGAACTCTCCCACTAGTGGAAACATCCTCTCCACATCCAATCTATCCAAGCCTTTCACTATTCTGTATGTTCCAATGAAGACCCCCTCATTTTTCTAAACTCCAGCGAGTACAGGCCCAGTGCCGTCAAGCGTTCATCATATGTTAACCCACTCATTCCTGGGATCATTCTTGTAAAACTCTTCTGGACCCTCTCCAGAGCCAGCACATCCTTCCTCAGATACAGTGCGTAAAATTGCTCACAATATTCTAAATGGGGCTCGACCAGCACCTTATAGATCCTCAGCGTTACATTCCTGTTTTTGTATACAAGCCCACTCGAAATAAATGCTAGCATTGTGTTTGCTTTCTTTGCTACCGATTCGACTTGCAGATTAATTTTTGGGGAATCCTGCACCAGCACTCCAAACTCAACAGCAAAAGCAGGAAGGCAGATTACTATCTAAATGGCATCAAGTTGGGAAAAGGGGAAGTACAACGGGATCTGGGGGTCCTTGTACATCAGTCTATGAAAGTAAGCATGCAAGTACAGCAGGCAGTTGTAAGAAAGCGAATGGCATGTTGGCCTTTATAACAAGAGGAATCGAATATAGGAGCAAAGAGGTCCTTCTGCAGTTGTACAGAGCCCTAGTGAGACCACACCTGGAGTATTGTGTGCAGTTTTGGTCCCCTAATTTGAGGAAGGACATTCTTGCTATTGAGGGAGTGCAGCATAGGTTTACAAGGTTAATTCCCGGGATGGCGGGACTGTCATATACTGAGATGGAGCAGCTGGGCTTGTACACTCTGGAGTTTAGAAGGATGAGAGGCGATCTCATTGAAACATATAAGACTGTTAAGTGCTTAGACACACTAGAGGCAGGAAACATGTTCCCAATGTTGGGGGAGTCCAGAACCAGGGGCCACAGTTTAAGAATAAGGAGTAAGCCATCTAGCACGGAGACGAGAAAACACTTTTCTCACGGAATGTGGTGAGTGTGGAATTCTCTGCCTCTAGTGTGGTGGAGGCAGGTTCTCTGGATGCTTTCAAGAGAGCTAGATAGGGCTCTTAAAAATAGCGGAGTCAGGGGTGAAGGCATGAACGGGGTACTGATTGGGGGTGATCAGCAATGATCACATTGAATGGCAGTGCTTACTTGAAGGGCCAAATGGCCTACTCCTGCACCTATTGTCTATTGTCCCAAGTCCCTGTGCACCTCCGATTTCTGGATTCTCATCCCATTTAGAAAATAGTCTACGCCTTTATTCCTACTACCAAAATGCGTGACTCCACACTTTGCTACACGATATTCCATCTGCCACTTCTCTGCTCACTCTCCCAGCCTGCCCAAGTCCTTCTGCAGCGTCCCTGCTTTCTCTACACTACCTGCACTTTTCGTATCATCTACAAACCTGGCCACAACGCCTTCAAACCCCTCATCCACTTTCTCATATGCACTTTAGTGGCAATTTCACAGACGCCAATTAACCTACACATTCACACGCCATTGACACATCAATGACGTGACGATCGATCCAATTGTGCCGATTGTCCGGTTGATGCATACTTAAACGCACACACCCAAGACTGTTTGTTTGTTTGGAGTCGTCACCACTGGCAAGATAAGCAATTGAATCTTGAAGATAGACACAAAACGCTGGAGTAACTGAGCGGGTCAGGCAGCATCTCTGGAGAAAATGCATAGGTGACGAATAGGTCGAGACCCTTCTTCAGACTGAGAGTCGGGGGGAGAGCGAATGTAGACCTTATATTGAGCTTAACGGTCCCCGAATCTTTCTTAGGTAGACAAAAGTGCTGGAGAAACTCAGCGGGTGCAGCAGCATCTATGGAGCGAAGGAACATTTTCCTTCGCTCCATAGATACTGCTGCACCCGCTGAGTTTCTCCAGCACTTTTGTCTTCCTTCGATTATCCAGCATCTGCAGTTCCTTCTTAAACCCCAAATCTTTCTTAGTCGTTCTTAAGAATCTTCTAAGAATCCCTCTTAGTCCGATGCAAGTCAACATGCAGTTTTGCAGTATTTTGCCTCCACGGAGGCTAGTTGACTCGCTGAGTTCTTCCATTGTTCATGGGGTTTTTTTAAATCCCTGGTCTGGTCGCTTATGTCGAAGAAAATTAAGAAAAGCCTGAAGAAGGGTCTCGGCCCGAAACGTCACCCATTCCTTCGTTCCAGAGATGCTGCCTGTCCCGCTAAGTTACTCCAGCATTTTGTGTCTACCTTCGATTTAAACCAGCATTCGCAGTTCTTTCCTACACAAAATTAAAAATCGACTTGTATCTGGAGTCTTTCTAGGACGCACGGGGCGTGGTTAGCAGGTTTCTCTGACTATGTGCTCGTTGGTGAATTTGAAACATTTTCACGCAAATTTCAAGATTATCGCCCCTAATAGCTAATTAACCTCGAAATTTGCATTTCATTATCCCAGCCACTATCGCGATCCTGGATTAATTGATGGAGCCTCTGTGAGATTATTTAAAGGCCACCATGCAAAAACCGTCACTATGATTCGGATTTCACTCCTAGCATCTCTCTCTCACCCTCCCTCTCTGGCTGGGCGCCACTTTGTATCAGCCTGTATTAATTTCCCTGTTCCCAATGGCTCTAAAGATTACAGTACATATAATTGACTGGGTCTGGTCACGCAATCATTTTTTTTCTCTCTCCCATTCACCAGAAATAAAATACCAACAAAGAGTGAAGGGAAAACATAAACCGTTGTTACAGTGTACATCACTGCGGAGGCACACGTTAGCTGTTTGTGCTAATTAAATAGTAAACAAACCTGTGACATTTGCAAACTAAACTAAAAATCGGCATTGTGACAGACACCCTGATTTTTTTCTTCTGATCATCATTTTCATTTCTGCAAATCGCTTTCACTCCTTGCTGATCGTAGTTCTCCCCGTGACAGCATTGTTTTCTGGAAGTTTGGTCCTGCTCACATTTAATGGTACCACTCATTTCCCTCGCTATCCCCTCTCAGTCTTCCTCCCCATCACCACTTTCCTCCCCATCTCTCTCTCTCTCACGCACACACACACTCACGTTCTTTATCACTCCTTCGGCCTCGCTCTCTCTGGTCTTCCCTATCCATCTCTCTCTGACCTCCTCCCGTTCACACTCCCCTTCTCTGCAATTTAACCTCCCTGGTCCCCTTTCCTCCTTCCCTCCCTCCCATCTCTCTTTCTCCCTTCCTCTGCTCTTTATTTCACTCCCTCATTCCCCCTCCGCAACACCCACTCCTCTCCCTCCGCCCGTCCTAAACTCTCCCCTCCCTCGCACACACGCCGCCTTGATCTGGCAGAGACTGGGCGGGTTCCTGCCACAGCCTTTTCCACTCCCCCTGTGTTCGGATGACGGGCACCAGGGTGTCATTTGCTCCGCTCCGCCGGCCTGCGAGGGGCTGCTGGACGAGTCCCCCACCTTGGTCCCCCGCCGACGGGAGAAGACGCAGAATGCGAAGCACAAGGAGGTAACGGAACACAACCCCACCAAAGGCAAGGAGCTGGTGCGATGAAGAAACTCCAGAGCAGATATCTGTTCGTCATCGCCGCTTACTCGCTGCTGCTGCTGACCATTCCTTACGTGCTGGACTGTCACAACGACCGCCGTGGCCCCAGGGAACCGTACCTGGTCGAGGTGGTCCAGAAGGAGGTGGAACCAGCCCCCCGCTTGAGGGAGAGCGGCAACGCGAGCAGTTGGACCCCGAGGCCGGGGGCGAAGCAGAAACAGCACATTTACTTGCACGCTACCTGGAGGACGGGCTCGTCGTTCGCGGGAGAGCTGTACAACCAGCACCCGGGGGCGTTCTACCTGTACGAGCCCATGTGGTTAATGTGGCAGGCTCTCTACCCGGGGGACGCCGAGAGCTTGCAGGGGGCAGTCAGGGACATGCTGCGCTCCCTCTTCCACTGCGACTTCTCCGTGTTGAAACTCTACTCAGCTCCCGGCCCCCTGACCACTCGCACCGTCTTCGGCTGGAGGAACAACAAAGTCATCTGCTCGGCGCCTCTGTGCGGCGCCTACAGCAAGGACAGGGTGGAGTTGGTGGACGGCAGCGTGTGCGAGAAGAAGTGCGCTGCCAGGGACATCAAGGAGTTGGAGAGCGAGTGCAGGAAGTACGACGTGATGGTCATCAAGGATGTCAGGGTGTTGGATGCGGACATCCTGCTCCCGCTGATGCACGACCCGTCCCTCAACGTCAAGGTAGTTCAGCTGGTGAGGGACCCTAGAGCGGTGCACAACTCCCGGATGAAATCCAAGCTGTCGCTGGTGAAGGAGAGCATTCAGATCTTGAGGAGCAGGAGATCGGAGAGGAACCAGCGAGCCATCCCCAACAGGTCGCAGAGGGCGGACACCTACGTGTCCAACGCCCTGGAGGTGATCTGCGAGGCTTGGAGCCGAGACCAGACGCTGGTCAAAGAGGCCCCAGCCTGGATCAGGAGAAGGTATCTCACCATCCGCTACGAGGACTTGGTTCTGGAGCCGGTGGAAGGTTTGCGGACCCTCTACACCTTCGCCAACCTGACGGTCACGCCGGCCACCGAGCAGTACGTGTTGAACATGACGAGGGGGGTCGGCTACTCTTCCGACAAACCCTTCCTCATCTCTTCCAGGGACGCCAGGGAAGCCATCGGCGCCTGGAAGAAACGGCTGAGCTTGTGGCAGATCGAGCAGGTGGAGCAGAAGTGCCAGAAGGCTATGACATTGCTGGGCTACCTGACAAAGAAACAGGGCAACACGTAGACCCACCAGCCTGTTAATATTCAGAGATCGGACGAAGGTAAAACAAAAACAAAAAAACGAGATTCACGCCATGCCGTGGTGAAACAGGAATAGAGTGGTGGTCTATGTTTAAAAACTTGATCACACTGTGCCATATTTTTGTACACCCCTTGAAACAAAGTCGGTAAATAAATAGTCATCCAAATCTGGGACTTGTTTGGTACACGTAAAGTCTGCAGTTTTCATTCTATATATCTATGTTGTGCCTAACATGCACTCCAAGCCGATAGAGAACCTCAAACCTTCACAATGGTACCGATAAAATCTAGCACATTGTCTGCATATCAGTGCGTAGTTTTCCAGCACAACTTAACTTACATTTTGATAACCCCACCCCCACACAACCTCACCACTTTCTTCCACGCAACATCCTTTTACAGCCTCAAAAGAAACCACTGAGCAATCTCAGGTAAGCAATGGCTGTCTCCTTCAAAGAATATAGAAAATAGGTGCAGGAGTAGGCCATTCGGCCCTTCGTGCCTGCACCACCATTCAATATGATCATGGCTGATCATCCAAATCAGTATCCTGTACCTGCTTTCTCTCCATACCCCCCTGATACCTTTAGCCACAAGGGCCACATCTAACTCCCTCTTAAATATAGCCAATGAACTGGCCTCAACTACCTTCTGTGGCAGAGAATGTGTGAAAATGTTTTCCTCATCTCGGTCCTAAAAAAATTCCCCCTTATCCTTAAACTGTGACCCCTTGTTCTGGACTTCCCCAACATCAGGAACAATCTTCCTGCATCTAGCCTGTCCAACCCCTTAAGAATTTCGTAAGTTTCTATAAGATTCCCCCCTCAATCTTCTAAATTCTAGCGAGTACATATTTAAGGGTCTTGGTCAAATAGCCCCCATTATCACTTCCAAATTCAAGAACTTTGAACATTATCTCACCAATTGATGTGTTCCTCAATCATCCTTGACCCCCATCCTAGTCACTAGTCACTAGCCCCTCCCCCCCCTCCCCCCACCTGGTCATCAAACCCAGACAATTGCCGACCATCCTTTGACTGCCAGTTGAGATCCTCTGATCAATAACCCCACCTCTCTGACTGCTGATTATACCCCGTCCAAACCATCACTAACAATTATTAGCACCAATTCACCCCTGCTTCCAAACCTGCAACAACAACAACTACCAAAGCTGGCAAGAGTATCAGGTGCATGAGAAAACAACTACATGCTGGTACCCCTCCAAAACACACACCTTGTTTTGATTTATGTCACCATACCTTCAACATCACTAATTCCCTAACCTGGAACTCGACGCTGAACGAAACCCCGGGAACACCATCATCAACAAAATTGGAGTGGTTCAGAAAGGCAATTCACCACCACCTTCTCAAGAGTAAGAATAGCTGGCCGATAAATTGAGGCCTATCCAGTGATGGTGACATCTCATGATGAATCAAAATAATGCTAATGTTTACTGTGTTCTCCGCCATCCAACCTAGGTCTGATCTATCTACTTACCAATCAGACCCAAAAGGTCACCCATCCCTTCTCCCCAGACATGCTTACCTGTCCCGCAGAGTTACTCCAGCTTTTTGTGTCTCTTCTTTATATTGTCTGATTAGTTAGTGGACTCTCTGGTTCCAGACAGTTAATTGTGGAGTTCAGACTATCAATATTCTTTAACAATCTTTCATATGCTCTTATTTGGCTCTGGACCAGAAGGTAGTGGGAAAAGACCTAGCGCAAGCTTGTGCAAATTTAATACTGCCAAAGTGGATCCAGTTCACTGTTTGCTTTCCAACTTCCCTGTCTGTGTAGATCTGAAATTTCCCAGGCATTAAAAGAGCAGTATCTTATAATCCACCCATCATCCAATCCTCAATCAATTCTAAAAACAGATTCTCAAGGAAAAGTAATCTGTGAAATGTTAACTTTATTTCTCTGACCTGCTGGGCATTTCTGTTTTCAAATCGGATTTCCAGCATCTAAAGTTTCTTTGCTTTTCATTCACATAAACGTCTTAACAAGTCATTACTATTTCTGGGAACTTGTTTTATGAGCTACTTGGATTTGAGTTTCGAAGATTCATTGTCTTTCAGGAAACAATAAATATATCATGGCACAATTCAAAGAAGAACAGGGGGATCTGTAATCCCCAATCAGCATCCTTAGAACAGGCTATCCGATTATTTGCCTGGTTGACATGTATGTTTACCCACACTCACCGTAAAGCTTTAGAATCATAGAGTGACAGTCATTTACAGAATTAGGTCAATTGCTTGCATGTTTGCCAAACAAAAGAACCTCTGACTAATCTCACTTTCAAAATCAGTCAGGAGTCTTGTGAGTCTTGTATGTTACTTGCTCATTCAGATACCAGTTAAATGTGATGAGTTTATTCTTCCTGTGGTGATCTTAATTGTGCAGCTTTACTGCAGCCTTAATAGGTTTTCAGCCGATCCAGCATGACTTTTCTGCCTCAATATTCATATACTGTACGTTGATACAGGACTATAAGGTAACAATTCAAAATTTGCAGAAGAGACCAAGCTTGGGGTGCAGTAAGCAGTGAAAATGACAAAGACAAACTGCTCGAGGGAATGGATAAGCAGGCAGATTGGTTAGACAAATGAAATTTAATACAGAGAAATGTAAGGTGTTCCATTTTGGCAGAAAGAACAAGGAAAGAAAAAAATAGGCCAAATGGAACAGTTTAAAATTGTGTACAAGGACAAAGAGACGTGGGTGTATACACTCATAAATCTTTGGAAGTAGCAGGACCTGTTGAGAGGGAAGTTAATACATTATTTGGGATTTTGATGTTCAACTATATTGCCATTTTTCCTGTTCATCCCAACTGGATCTCTCATGAATTTGTAGACCTAAATTAAATCTCTTTGCTCTCTCTTTTCCAGTACCATTCTCATTGCCAAAAAGGGTGGTGGGTGCAGAGATCCCCATCACGTTTCAAAAAGTACCTAGAAGAGTCATACATACAGATCTACTGATTGAGAGTTGGAAAGTGGGGATGATCTAAATAGTTTCACCCTTGACTGGATACAATGGACCAAAATACCCCTCTTATGAACCACACATTTCTATGGTGTACTTCAAGTTAGATGCCACACACAAGTCCAATTCATGTATACATTTACTGTAACATTTGTTCAAATCTGCCTGAAACCATACGCAACACAAGCTATTTATCCTTTATGTGTGCAGGCACTGCTCCATAAACCTATCTTTATTGGTGTACAGAACCAACCAAACGCCGCTTTTTTGAATAACAAATGGTCAGATCCCATGACATAAGTCTGTAAACCATGGGAGATTTGGCTCTGCTTCCCTTCTCCAGGCCTTTTCAGGGATAATGGTTTTTGTCAGCAGTTGGAACCTCTCAGCAGGTGGTTGGTTAGCCAGTTGATTGTGCATTCTTTGCAAACGAAACACACAAACTCGAGCTTTGATTGGGCCCTTATTTTGTCAGGACATAAACAAGTATTCTCTCCAGGACTGGTTCGAAGCAATTTTTACATGGGATGTTCCTTCCATTTCATTAATTTTAACTCTGCGATTGTGTTTGGTGTCTGCACAAGGCAAATTGTTTTTGACAATGTTATTACACACAATGTTATTACACACCACCACCAGGCATAGAATGAGAGCATCTGTGCTTCTTTGTTTTAAAATGAGGGCATGAACAATTAAGGCATATTCATTGAAGGACTTTAGTTTCAGGAAGAAAATAGGTTTGTGAAGCAAAAATCTTAGGATCTGGATTCTTAGTAGTCTGAAGTTTGGCTTCAATCCATTGGCATTCTAATGCAAATAGCGTTCATCTTGGACTCTATGAAACATATCTTTCTCTTTTTTGTCAGGAGTATCAGCAGATAGTGAATTGTATCAGGCATCCTTCTGCAAGATAAAAGTTACTTTAAATGAAACACTTAGAGCATGAAGCATCTGATTTGAACCCTAGTCTCAAGAAAAGACATGCCCTTGTGTATTATGCACTGCATTTGCACAGCAACACAACATGGATGCTCAGCTATGCTATTCATACTTGGGCAGGCAGACTTATCTATAGTTCACTAAATCCTGTGAGAATGGGAAAACAATTTGATCTTAAAGGCTTATACAACCGAGGCAAAACCAGAATGCAACATACAACAACCTGTAAATCGCCCCTAATGTGCAGGGAGTGGTTGCAAAAGTGGGAAAACATAGAAATTAGGTGCAGGAGTAGGCCATTCGGCCCTTCGAGCCTGCACCGTCATTCAATATGATCATGGCTGATCATCCAACTCAGTATCCCGTACCTGCCTTCTCTCCATAGCCCCTGATCCCTTTAGCCACAAGGGCCACATCTAACTCCCTCTTAAATATAGCCAATGAACTGGCCTCAACTACCTTCTGTGGCAGAGAATTCCAGAGATTCACCACTCTCTGTGTGAAAAATGTTTTTCTCATCTCGGTCCTAAAAGACTTCCCCCTTATCCTTAAACTGTGACCCCTTGTCCTGGACTTCCCCAACATCGGGAACAATCTTCCTGCATCTAGCCTGTCCAACCCCTTAAGAGTTTTGTAAGTTTCTATAAGATCCCCCCTCAATCTTCTAAATTCTAGTGAGTACAAGCCGAGTCTATCCAGTCTTTCTTCATATGAAAGTCCTGACATCCCAGGAATCAGTCTGGTGAACCTTCTCTGTACTCCCTCTATGGCAAGAAATAACATAGAAATAGTGTGAACAAGATGGTGGTCACGAACTCGGTGGGCCGAAGGGCCAGTTTCCATGCTGTATCTTTCAATTCAACTCAACATACAAATTCCTGGCTGCTGCTCCTAGCGCAGTAATAAGGATTGTTGCACAGAGAGTCTATCTTTCAGGCTGAGATAATAAAATCATGTCCACTTTCCCAAGTGAAACATAAATGATCCATGCCCGCATCTTAAAGATCAGGTTAGTTCTTTTTTGTACTTTAGTCATCATGGCCTCATCATCACCTCATAGTAAATGATGTACTGTGGCCGTGACCACGTTGTTGTTTGTTTGATCATGATATGCTTAATTTGGCTGACAATTGCCCTTGGGATGAGTTCCTTGCAAGACCTTTTGAGAGGGCATTTAACAATGAACCATACAAATGGTGTCAGATTTGGAAAATCATTAGCACAGCACAATGTACAAAGTGAGTCACATATCTTAAGAGTTATACAGCATGGAAACAGGCCCATGCTGACCAAGATGCCCCATCTATGCTAGTCTCACCTGCCCACATTTGGCCCATATCCTTCTTTACCATGCCTTGTCCGATAAAGCCATTAAAAAAGAGATATTGAATCTGCTCCGCTTAAACGACAAGGGCAACAGAACGTAAAGACTGTTTATATTCATTTTTATTTTTATGACAACATATACACAATTTTTTTTTGTACCATGCACGATGAGTCATGATTACATTAGTACATTAACCTGCACTGCTGGACACATCAGAATTAGGAAAACTACTTACTCACATTTGTATTTGAAACACAGGGTCAAGTTAGCTATCGTTCCACAAACGGACGCTGGTTATTTCAGTATTACTTTGGGTCCATGTGGTCCAGGTAATGAAATAGTTTAAAGGCATCATACCAGACATCGGATTTGTCGTCTTTAGTGGCACAAGCACGTGGATAAGCTCAGAGTCGACACATAGCAACCATGACACAGCAAATGACAACTTGCCAACATGACTGACCTTTGCTGCACTGAGTATTAGTGAGATTGAGGCAAATTGCCAAGTTTATAATGGACATAGTGCTTCCGCCTCCCCCCTATTACTTTTATTTCACATTTTATCAGAGAGAAAAAAAAATTCTCCCTTCCTTTCAGGTAAATCAAAGCAAACCAAAGACAAAACCCACAATTTGCAAGGCAAAGATAATCAAACTCAGTGCAAAGGGCTGCACAGCAAGGAGTTAACAACGTCACCTGGTGTGGATGACTTTAACATCTCCAAATCTCCTGCACAGCAGAAAAATACAAATATTTATTTTCAAAAATCCAAGAATAAGTACTAAGGTGCAATGGGATTGGTCACAAAGTGCTTGTGATTGCCTATCCCCCCCGCCTCAAACCCTCTCATGCTGGGGATGCCATTGGCTGGGATAGATCATCATGGGAGCTAATAAACTAAATCCTGTTGCATCAAATTGGACAGATAGCGTATCTTAAGCATATAAACATATCCAGTTTCCTCCTCCCTGTTCATTTTGCCCTCCTCGTATAATGGGGTTGAACAGCGACAAGTCTGCAAGCCTGTAACGAGACTGATTTTTCCACAGCAATGAAGCAGACCAGGATAGAAATGGCAATCTCATTTTCCCTGAGCCCTTCATGAGCTTTTCAACACTCCCTCGAAACACTGGAAATAAATTCTCAAAGACAGGAATATATTAGAGACACTAGTGGGTAAAAAAAAAAAATCAACGCCTTAGCAGACTTTATTTTTCCTTCAATAGATGCTGAGAGGCATCAATAACCAAAAACGGGTGACAGTGGAAGAAATCACAGGAAGAGCACATGGATCGTTACTCTTTCTCCTTTTCTCTACCTCTTCCCCAAAACTCTCAGACTTGTGTATAAGATGTGTTGGGAACTTGGCAAGTTCTTTCAGGAGACTCTCATACACAGTCTTTTGTGTGAGCACTTGGCTGATTTTTCATGCAAAGATCCAAGTCAAAGTAGGGAGATCTAATCACAGAAGATACACAAAGGCCTGACTGAAACCAGCTACCAACTCGCAATTCAAACAGAAGCTTTATACATGGTAAACTTGCACTGGTTGCTTTCAGTTTAAATATATGGAAAAAACACATGCACGGTTTGTTCATGAAGTGCTGACTGTACTGAAACAACAGAATTTTAACCACCTAACATCTGAAACTATTGGCTGTGCAGTGCAGTCGTCAAAATTTCCCCCTCGAAACATTGCTTCATTACTTGCCTTGTGTTGGTTGTGTGCCACATGACAGAGTGCAACAGATGTCTCTGCGTGAAAAATAATGTGTTGCATTTGTAAGATTTCAGGAAGGGATTCGAAGGCAGAACGTATTACAGCAGATCTCATGTTGTTTAATGAACAGTGTGTGCTTAATGGCTGGGCAAAAGCACATCTGCAGAGCAATTACAAAAAAACCCACTGTAAATAAACCATCTTGTAAAATTTTGTATCTATCTTTTATCACCACTGTTATATTCTGATCAGCTGCCTGTGGCAAACTCTTCACATTATTCAGTTCCGTTGGAATAAATAGGATGGAATATTGGGAAGGGAATAGGACAAGCAACCAACACCGCATGTTCATTTAATGGTGGCGATCAAAGGACTATTGTCTGCTCCAGGGAGTGAATACTTTAAACCAAAGCTCTGGCATTGGCAAGTCGTCCTGATGCCAGAAGAGATGGCCGATTAAATTCAAGATAAATGCATCAAAATGTTGCAGCCCCCACCATCTATGTCCTTTTGTTCATAAAAATGCAGTGACGCATAAGTTGGTGAATCATCTGATCTAAAATCTGCCAACATAGTCTGTTTTTTGAGTTCATGTAAAGATCTCCAAAAGGTCATGTACCCGTTCAAAAAAAAAATTACCATGTTGGAGAGAGGCAGGTGGGTCCAGGGTCATTTTTTTTTCTTCAATTTTCTCAACAATTAGTTCTGCCTAAGTAAAGGAAATCTCAGATAACACAGGTACATGCTATTTGTACGTCTATGAACATCGAGGTGTTCCTGCAAGTAAAAGGACGAATCGGAAAAATTTGCTTGCAATATTAATACCTGGAAAAACATGGCAATCTCTGGGTCCCACTGTAAGGAGCACAATGTTTTAAAACAACTGAAGGTAGTTGAAGGTGTGTTGGTGAGCGTTAATTAATAAAGGCCCAGGTTGCTAGATAAACTGGGATACCTCTTGACAACCTGAGCATGATCAGTCAATAGGAGAAACACATTTCTGAAACAGATCCAAAATAAAAATCACACAGCTTCCATCAATATGGGTGTGTGCACCTAATTTTTATAATGCTAAGACAACTTTAAAGAACCACTGTCAACAATGATCCTCTGGGGGTGATCTCACGATTTTACAACATACTTGACCTTTGAGTGAATATCTGACCCAAATCACATCATCACGAAGACTATGATTCTCAACCTCAATAATATCACCTGTCGCCACTCCCTCGTTGTTTATCCACTGGCACCTATGCCCCTCTCAGCAATTCCCATTGTCCCCTTGCAAGCCGTTCATCATATATATCATCCAAACCTCTGCCGCTCGCAACCTAACCTGCAATAAGATGGAGGCACAAGAGGCTGAAGATGCTGGAATCTTGAATAGAAAACAAAATGCTGGTGGAACTCAGCGGGTCGGGAAGCATCTGTCAAAGGAAATGGACAGACAATGCTTCAAGTCCAGACCTTTCACCTAATCTGTAGAGATCACTTCACTGGCCAACATTGGCTCCTAGTCAAAAGTTCTGAAGAAGAGGTCCAACCTCAAACGTCACCCATCCTTTTTCTCCAAAGATGTTGCCTGGCCCGCTGAGCTACTCCAGCATTGTGTGTCCTTCTTCGGTATAAACCAGCATCTGCAGTTCCTTCCTACATAAAAGGATACAATGTGCCGGAGTAACTCAGCAAGTCAGGACAGCATCTCCGGAGAAAATGGATGGGCGACGTTTGAGGTTGGAACTCTCCTTCAGGCTCTCCAGATATGCTGCCTGACCTGCTGAGTTACTCCAGCACTTTGTGTCATTTTGTGTATTAACCAGCATCTGCAGTTCTTTGTTTCCACACATTGGCTCCTGGTCCTTCGATAGTTCCTCATTTATATCAGTGTATCCAAACCCCAAAATGACCATCACATTAAACTCCTCCTTATCTCAGGGAACTGCACATCCTAACAAATGACCTCGCATATCCTTGACTTCTTTCACCCCAACATTGCTTGGCCTTATCTTCCATCTCTTTAGCCCTAACCTCTGCACCTCTTTCTCTGCCTTCATCAAAAACCACTGGTGTGACCAAAACCCCCTTGATTTAACTCCTGCTTTGGCTAAGGATGACTACTTGTCAGATTACACCAAGAAATATTTTATAATGCAGTGCAAACAAATACAACATTAGTATATTAGTGATACAACTTTTCACATCTTTAACTTCTTGAGATAAAGTGGATATTTCCATTTTGTTTTCACAACAGGCTAGATTGTAAATTCCAGAAAACAAGTATCATTAGCAATCAAAATTCTAACAATAAACACAAAATGAAATAGGCTCTGGAATTACAATTTGACTAACAAAATAACATTAATATCTTCAAACAAACCACCAGCAAAAAAAAAAAAAAAACGTTCAGCAAGCTTGTTTGTGCAACAAAAAAAAAGAGCCACTCAATGTGCCTGGAGTATGCTCATGATTTACAAACTCAATGTTCCTGGAAGTTATTGACCAAAGCTGTCACAATACTTCTGCATCCGGTTCGCTTATTTTGGAAACAAATGTAATAGATGCCTATGTCCTTCATTGTCATGACTACAAGATACAGCCTGAACTGCAATGTCAAAAACATTTGTGAACAGTTGTCATTCCATCAGCTTCCTTTATCCATGCCTCCCTATGTGGCTGATTAAGGGGCTGGAAAACACTCCAGTGCTATCTGATACGATCATGTTCCCGCATTCGCTTCAAATGCACGTTTCCAAAGGGTAACTGCTCCACCCTGCTTTTGACTTGGTTCAGCTCCATTTTCAGTGTGCATTATGTTGGTGGAACAGAGAGTACAGTCACAGATATCAAGGACCATGTTTATGTGAAGCCAGCTTTCAAGGTTATACATTATTGTGACAACCCATGCCTAGGAAAGCAATGTAAACACACTGCAGCTCAGCCATAATGACAAAAATAACAAAAGACACAAAATGTGGATTAACTCAGGGGGTCAGGCAGCATCTCTGGAGAACATGGATAGGTGACGTTTCGGGTCGGGCCCCTTTGTCAGGCTCTGAAGGTTTAAAGAAAGGTCCCGAGCCAAAACATCACCTATCCAAGCCCTCCATAGATGAAGACCCTTCATCTGAACCTGCTGAGTTACTTCAGCACTTTGTGTCTTTTTTGGTAAACCAGCATCTGCAGTTCCTCGTATTGACAGGAATAATGACTTTGCATACAATCATTTTCAGCTCCATGGCAGCTTTGACTATTTTGTTCCCTGAAGCTCTTTCCCCATTTTCTCAACCACATTCGTGTGGGCACTCTTGCACTCCTTGTGAAATTAAAGCCTTTAAAAATCAACTGAAACGTCTATAACAAGTCCTTCCATTAAGCTGAAAGATCATAGACACCTTCCCACTTTCATTAAGGAATACCCTACACAATCAAAGCAACAGATTTGGGGCCTATTTTTGGGCCATATTTTGTTCATTTAAATCAACTGATTGAGAACAACTCTCTTTTCCCTCTACATAATAAATCTTCCTTGATTAAAGGAAAACATGCAGGGCCCAGAAAGCCCTTGGCAAATAAAAGAAAACACAAATTCAAGGAACAAATCTGTCCCGTTAATTCAAAACAATATTTGACTATCATAGACTTTAAAACTTCTTGTTCTTGTCTCATGAGCAAAATAAAAGTATTAATGTAACTTTCCCTCCATTCAACTTCCAACTTTTATATAGCATCAAAATAGACAAATGAAAATAAATAGATCAGGAGGTCTGATTGGGTGATGTCAATGTCTTCCACTTAATGAACTGCTGAACTAAATTGCTGAGAAGCTGCCACTGACTTACTCCACTAAGTGATCAACTAAACAAACCTGTTGCAAAGGGCAGAAGCACACTCTGCTGATTATTTGCCACTTTTTCTCCTTTCATTATGTCTGCTGCATAAACACATTCAATTCCTCCAGTCTACGGGCAAAAGAAACTGCCTCCAACATGCAATGTCCAATTTCAATTTAACATGATATTCTGAACAGAATGATGTACATTCCTCAAGTTATCTTCTTCCAATAAAATAAGTTTATACAAAGAGCAAGTTTGGAAATCTTCACCCTGAAGAATTCAATGTGCAGCGTAACTTCCACAAATACTGAGACGGGCTTAAAGGACGCCAAGTGCTGGAGTAACTCAGCAGGTTGGGCGGCATCTCTGGAGAACATGGGTAGTTGATGTTTCTGGTCGAGTCTGAAACTCGGTCTGAAGAAGGGTCCCTTATCGTCACTTACCCATGTTCTCCAGAGATGTTGCCTGAGCTGTTGAGTTACTCCAACACCTTGTGTCCTTTTGTGTATTAAGCACCATTTGCAGTTCCTTGTACTGAGATGGGTTAGTTTGACCTATGCCAAGGTTAAAAGTAGGTGAGATGTACGTTCATTTTTGCCTGGAGAATGAATCAGTAACAACAGCACCTTTATGGATAGTTGATGTGTTTCGGTAGAAATGAGAAACTAGCCAAAAGTAATTCATTCATATTCTGGAGAAACATTCACCATTCTTCAACTGCTTGTTTCATGGGTCCACGATTCCAATACAGCTTTGGAATATGGCTCCTTGAAGCGATACGAAAAGGAAACAAAGGTCTAAATAACCCCGTGTCTGATGTCAGTCATTAAAGAAAAACTTCTGAACATACTTGTTAATTTTCTTTGCCACTCCATTATCCCAATTTATCAGCAACTCACAATCAGCAATCGACACTTTTCAGAAATGATCAGGAGGAGATACAAATCCTCGACCTCACAACCCTATGCAGATGAAAGGGAACTGGGAGAGATGGGGGAAAAAAAATACACAAAGTGCTGGAGTAACTCAGCGGGT
This sequence comes from Amblyraja radiata, assembly GCF_010909765.2. Classification (NCBI taxonomy): domain Eukaryota; kingdom Metazoa; phylum Chordata; class Chondrichthyes; order Rajiformes; family Rajidae; genus Amblyraja; species Amblyraja radiata. The sequence goes on from NC_045961.1 coordinate 96,865,468, forward strand.
CAGGCAGCATCTCTGGAAAGATATGGATGGGTGAATTATTAGGTCCAATCCCTTCTTCAGAGATACGGACATACTCTGTCATCTGTCCCAGGGTTAGCGCAACACTGTAAAAATGGGGTTATTATTATGGTGGCACATCGTAACAGAATCTGGTGAATTTAGTTAAATTCATATAATTTCTAAGCCTACATCTCCCATGTGTATCAAGTAACATGAGCTTTGCAGCTTTCTTTGTTTAAAATAATCGTTAGCTAACAGATATCAGTATTAAAACAGTGAACATCTCATCATGACATTGAAAATATATCGACAGAAGGACACACAGCGGCCACACAGTCCTGAAGCAAACACACAGGTGAGCTCTGCTACAGCAAAACCAAAAGCAAGGAAACAATGTGCCTTCAGTGGAAGGAGTAAGCTCATAGTCCTCTCTCTTGTCTTGCAATCTTTGAAGGATGAAATTCCATTTAACAGTTCACTGAGGTTACGATATCCTATTCCCCACTCGAAGATGTTCCTCCTGTAAAGTCAGTCACCTGAAGACGGACCAACATGCAGTGCAGCTTGAACTGCGACACAAGCGCACACTTGTGTTTGGAGTAACTGCCTATGTTGCTGGGGGAGAGGAGAGGGTGTGGGGGTGGGGGGGGAAGGGAGGTTTAAAAAAAGTGCAAACTGAAACATGCGCCCAAAACTCCGCTCACTAGGAACTGAATCAGGTGTCTAGTGGCAGAGAAGAGAAAACGGACACTTCTCTCTGTGATTAGTCGTGTGTGCGGCAGGTACACTTCATGCCCACTCCTTATTACTTTGAACCTGAAGGCTGCAAGGTTGGTGGAGCAGTAACTGTGGCTGGTGCAAGGTGCTGGTGACGGGACGTGTCAGCATCGTGAGACACGGCCGATTTCAGTGCGGTCTTGTTGCACCAGCGTGAACGCACGGCGACTGGGGTATGATGAGAAGCATCACAGTGTCGAGGCTAATCAGTCAGTCGACGAGCTGATTGCACAGCGATGGCACCAACTGTGAAGGGTCACGGCATTGCCATCCCCTGGTTAAAGCTTAATGAAATGCCACGCATAGATGTGTTCACATTCTTGCACTGTAAAAGCTGAGCCAATAGGTGTTTGAGAGAGAAGTGGAGGAGGGGGGGTGGGGGTGAAAAAAATAAATCACACAAGTAAACCAGTTCAGTCTCAATGCCGAAAATAAAAATAGGCTTTGATCCTTCTTAGGCCGTTCTATGCCTCACTGATGTTATTGCTGTCAAGCATGATCTTCCAAAGGGAAAACTAATCTGGTGCCTCGAGTAATGAGTTCATGGTCTTCCGTGCCGAGATCATGTTCCAGTGTATCTTCCGAGATGCTCTTGGTTCTCTTGCCGTCTGCACTGTTGGATGCGGTGCCCGAGCCAGAGGAGCCGTTAGCAGTCAGTGTACTCCCTCCGTAGGTCAAATTCAGGTCACCATCATTAAGTATCAGATCGGAGTCATCGTCTCGGAGCTGTTCTTGATTCTGAAAGATGAAGGAACAAAGCATTCAGGATGTAACAGGGTAGTAAGCCAACAAAAACTTACATTTAAACCAAACACGTACTGTGCCCTCCATAATGTTTGGGACAAAGACCCATCATTTATTTATTTGCCTCTGTACTCCACAATTTCAGATTTGTAATAGAAAAAAAAAATCACATGTGGTTAAAGTGCAGTGTCAGATTTTAAATAAAGGCAGTTTTTATACATTTTGGTTTCACCATGTAGAAATTACAGCACATTTATACATAGCCCCCTATTTCAGGGCATCATAATGTTTGGGACACAGCAATGTCATGTAAATGAAAGTAGTCATGTTTAGTAGATTGTTGCATATCCCCTGCATGCAATGACGGCTTGGAGTCTGCGATTCATGGACATCACTAGTTGCTGGGTGTCTTCTCTGGTTCGTACGCACGAGTCAGACGACGTTCTGCCATCGCTTTGCTACAGCCAGTGCCACATCAGTGCCTCTGCGAAGATCATCCGCAGTGCATGCCTCTCTGCTGGAGCCAGTACCTTCAGCAGCCATACATGCCCAGGCCATAACACCCCCACCATTGTGTTTCACAGATGAGGTGGTATGCTTTGGATCTTGGGCAATTCATTCTCTCCTCCATACTTTGCTCTTGCCATCTCTCTGATATAAGTTAATCTTCGGCTCATCTGTCCACAAGACCTTTTTCCAGAACTGTGGTTACTCTTTTTAATGTTGCTGTGTTTACCTGCACTTTTAAACTATTCGTACTGTTTTATCAGGGACTGGATTGTTTTTATTTTATGTGTGAAATGTTTAAGTTTGATGTGCGATGCTCCCGTATTCCCTGGGAAACGTCTTCTCATTTTGCACTGTACAACTGTTGCTTTGCAAGATGACAATAAAGGTTGATTGATTGATTGTTCAAAAGGGAACTGCAGATGCTGGAATATCGAAGGTACACAAAATTGCTGGGGAAACTCAGCGGGTGCAGCAGCATCTATGGGGCGAAGGAAATAGGCGACGTTTCGGGCCGAAACCCTTCTTCAGACTCAGGCCCGAAACGTCGCCTATTTCCTTCGCTCCATAGATGCTGCTGCACCCGCTGAGTTTCCCCAGCAATTTTGTGTACCTTTGATTGATTGATTGATTGATTAAGTACTTCTTGGCAAACTAACCTGGCCATCCTATTTTTGTGGCTAACCAGTGGTTTGCATCTTGCAGTGTAGCCTCTGTATTTCTGTTCATGAAGTCTTCCGTGGACAGTGGTCTTTGACAAATCCACACCTAACTCATGAAGAGTGTTTCTGATTTGTCGGACAGGTGTTTGGGGATTTTTCTTTATTATAGAGATAATTCTTCTGTCATCAGCTGTGGAGGCCTTCCTTGGTCTGCCAGTCCCTTTGCGATTAGTAAGCTCACCAGTGCTCTCTTTCTTCTTAATGATGTTCCAAACAGTTGAATTTGGTAAGCCTAAGGTTTGCCTGATGTCTCTAACAGTTTTATTCTTGTTTCTCAGTCTCATAATGGCTTCTTTGACTTTCATTGGCACAACTTTGGTCCTCATGTTGATAAACAGCAATAAAAGTTTCCAAAGGTGATGGAAAAACCGGAAGAAAGACTAGGTGCTGAGAGCTCTCTTATACCTGCATTAAGGAGGCAATTAAACACCTGAGCAATTACAAACGCCTGCAGAGCCATGTGTCCCAAACATTATGGTGCCCTGAAATGGGGGGGGACTATGTGTAGAATGTATAAATATATTCTTTAATAAAATCTGACAATGTGCATTTTAACTAAAATGTGATTGTTTTTCTATTACAAATCTCAAATTGTGGAGTACAGAGGCAAATAAATAAATGATGGGTCTTTGTCCCAAACATTATGGAGGGCACTGTATATATACCATCAATATTCCATGGTGATCTGCCAAGGTTTGATGGTTTAATTGGCCCAAGGGGATTTCTTTGCATTCAGAGTGTGGTGGGTATGTGGAATGAGTTGCCAGCGGAGGTGGTTGAGGCAGGTACTGTAGAAGCATTTACGCAGATACATGAATGGAAAGGGTATAGAGGGATATGGACCTATTGCAGGCAGGTGGGACTAGCGTAGATGGGACATCTTGGTCTAAAGGGCCATATTCTGTGCTGCATGACTCCATGACTCAAAGTATTTCTACACAAGGGCTATGTATAAATAAAGTGTCAAAGTGTGCATGAGTGTGAAGGGTCCATCACTATTGGACCAAGGTTTCGCTCTGTTAAGCTGTGTGGCGGCTCCCATGCACAAGCACCTTTCACTCTTCATTGTACGGTTCAGGGCTTCTTGGAATGTCAAGAGCTTCACAGACATCCCTAACGATGGCAGATCTGGATATAGTTCCTCTGCTGCTAGTGCCTGAGAACTTAGACACCCCCTCAAAGGCTTCATCAATCACCCGAGAAGCCCAAAAAGTTATCCTTGGCCTTGAGGAACTTAACAGCACAAAGACTTTGGGAATTGGAAGTGAGCATTCATCTCAGAATACTGATCTACCATTTTAACCACAGTATTTGCTGCGGGTGGTCCAGTTAAGGGGCTGTCCCACTTGGGCGACCTAATCCGCGAGTTCTGGCGAGTTTGCCCTCGACTCATACTTGCAGCATGGTCGACACGAGGTTGTAGGAGGTCTTCGTAACTCTCCTTCATACTCGAGAGTGGTCTCCGCGTACTCAAGGCCTCAGCTAGGTTGCGGCGTTTTTTTTTCCAATGTTAAAAAATGCCCGCGAGTAAAAAAAGGTCGCCATGGAAAAAAGAAACGATACTTTTTTTTACTCGTAGGTTTAGTCGTAGTAGGTCGGCATGTTACTCGTAGGTAATCGAGGATAGTCGAAGATAGTCGAGGATAGTCTTCATCATAGTCGAAGGGAAGTCGAAGGAGATCGAAGGAGGTCGTCTTCACTCTCCACTATTCGGTGTCCAATTTTCCCAAAGTTTGTCGTAGCTAGTCGAAGTTGGTCTTCAACATAGTCGAAGGAGGTCTTCAACATGTCATTTTTTTCCAAACTCTTCTAAACTCGCCAATTAGGTCGCCCAAGTGGGACAGCCCCTTTAAGCTACCGGCTGATGGTGATCCCCACCTCTCCATTTCCAAAATGTCACTGAATGTCAAGGCAATTGCCTTCTGGTGAAGGACGTTTTTGCTTGGCGCTTGTATGCTTTACATCCCAAGCCGGAACATTGTCTGGCTTTTCCTCCATGCCGACTTGGATTGGTTATTATCCACAAGGCTATGAATGGGAAAATTGATTGATAATGCTGCTGTAAAAAATGGGCCTTGTACAGTGTTCTGGAGAACTCCTGCTGTAAGGTCCTGGAGTGAGATGATTAGCATCCAACAAAAATCCTGTTCTGTTTCTTGAGAATCTCCAGAGAACCAGAATGTTATCAATTCTATTGACTTCAGTTTCAGATCAGATAATACGATACATAAATACAAGCAACTCAAACTGAAGTACAAGATGTGTAGGGAAAGATATAGAGTGCAGAATATAGTTCTCGGCATCCTCGTGCATTGGTTCCATGGGCAAAGTCCAATGTCCACCATAGGGTAGAGGTGAATCGGACAGTACCTTAACAACCATGTTTGGGAGTGAGTTATGGTAAATGGCAGCTGGTACTTACTTCGTATGCTTGAGGACTGGTCAGGCATCGTGCGATTGGACCACACCAGCCGGGCAGAGTAGCAGTGAGCGGGGGGCCACTGTGCGTTAGGATTGGCTTCAGATAACTGGAGGATTGTGGTTGAGGAAAAACTCCAAGACATTTAACATCAAGTACTTTACATGGTAGGTTCACGAGACGCACTCATCTACTTTTTGGTTGCCTTGGTCCTAATTTCATTATTTTTGTCTGTCTCCAATCCATTCTAAACTATAAATCTGACACAAACCTCCTGGAGATGCCACAACCTGATCAAACACAGGAACAGTTCCTGATGTTCTATTTCCACTCTTCTGTGATATTAGCACTGGGAATGGGGAGGGACGGTGGCACAGCAGTAGAGTTGCTGCCTTATTATGCCCCCGTCCCACTTAGGAAACCTGAACGGAAACCTCTGGAGACTTTGCGCCCCACCCAAGGTTTACGTGCGGTTCCCGGAGGTTGTAGGTGGTTGCAGGTAGGGAGACTGACAAAAACCTCCGGGAACCGCACAGAAAGTGGGACAGGGGCATTACTGCGCCAGAGACCTAAGTTTGATCCTGACTACGGGTGCTGTCTGCACAGAGTTTATATGTTCTCCCTGTGACCACATTGTTTTTCTCTGGGTGCTCTTGTTTCCACCTAAACTCCAGAGATACGCTGGTTTGTCGGTTAATTTGCTTTGTTAAATTTGTAAATTGTCCCATGTGTGGGATAGTGCTAGTCGACGCAGACTCGGTGGGCCGAAGGCCCTGTTTCCATGCTGTATCTCTAAAGTCTAAATTCAACATAGGTGTGGGATGAGGAATGGCTGCATCCCCTTCCAGGACTTCGCCCTTTAAATTCCACACTGGACTCTCCTCCAAATGATCTGAATATTACCTCCAAATAATTCAATATTCCGATATCCATATCAGGGAGGGCCCAGGGAAGGGGGGGGGGGGGGATCAGGATCTGAATATTCAATGTTCAGCAGCGAGGTAAAGAGGTTACAAAGAGCGCGAGGAACACAGACATAAAATCAAGGCTCTGCTGAGTACAAGTCAATGAACACAGAGCAAAAGCCGCAATATGATTATAAAAAAAACATTCAACTATCACTGATGGCAGTAAGACAAGAGTTCACTTTGTATGTATTGATGACATGCTGATGGCATTTAATTAAGGATTTTATATCAAATGTTCAAGAGTGCAGTCAAGTGAAACAAAACCCTCAGGGTTTTAATGGGCAGTTGCTGGCTTTTGAAAAGCACAGGAAGCCAAGTGATTCAGCCAATTAACCCACCAGCAATAAACATCGGCATGTGAGCTTTTGATGGAACTGACAAACCAGCAAGGCATACAACCCTGTATTAAAGTCGCAAGCTGTTGGTTAATTTAGTATAACCATGCGAAAAGACATTGTTTACAGAGCAAACATTGCTTTGACTGAAAGGAAGTCAAAAAGAGTTACCATGCGACTCCTCAATCCAATGAAAACATCTGTAATGCAGCTGTGCTAGTGAGAGTTTACAACATAAACATTTTACGAGCAGCTGGATGGAAAACAACTGTTTTCCTGAGCTCTGCATTATTCCCCAAATCATATTTAATCGCCTTGTTTTAAATGTAAAAAACATTGCAACTCACGGCCATTTTATACAGATGACATTTTTAGAAGGAATAGTACAGAATGGGAACATGCACTCAACAGGTCTTTCCCCGGACTCTTAAGCCCCCGTCCCACTTTCCCGAGTTACTCACGAACTCTCCTGAGTTTCCCCCTTGATTCGAACTCGGAGAATTACGGTAATAGCCAGTCGTAGGTACTCGGGGCTATTTTTTTTTCTCGTGGACATTTTTCAACGTCCCGACTTACCTGATGCCCCGAGTTCCTACAGCTGGCATTACGAGCCGCTATGAAATATCTACGGCCTCCTACGAGCTCGCTACCGACATTACCCGAGTTCAAATCAAGGGGAAAACTCGGGAGAGTTCGTGAGTAAATCGGGAAAGTGGGACAGGAGCTTTAGGCTGAAAAAGGGTCTCGACCCGGAATGGCACCTATTCATTCCTCTTCTCCACAGATGCTATATGGCCCGCTGAGTTACTCCACCTTTTTGTGTCTATCTCAACAGGACATGTTCCATGTAACAGAGAACATGGAGTTTGCAACACAATTCAATGTTTGAAAGCAGCAACTTTGTACCCCCGGACGCTAATGCCAGGCTAGCAATGGAAGAGCTGCAAGCTGCTATCAGCAAACAACTAACTGCACACCCAGAGGGGGCTTTTATTGTTGCGGGTGATTTTAACCACTCCAACCTTAAAACTCCCCAGGTTCCATCAACATGTCTCCTGTCCAACCAGAGGAGACAATATTCTGGATTTAGTATACACTAATATTGCTGAAGCCTACAAAGCCCTCCCCCTCCCCCACCTGGGTCAGTCTGACCACCTCTCTCTGTTCCTGCTCCCCAAATACACACCTCTCATCAGACGTGTGAAACCAACCGTGAGGACAGTGAAGGTTTGGCCTGAAGGGGCTGTCTCTGTACTACAGGAACAGTTTCAGCAAACAGACTGGAGTCTGTTTGCCACTCAGGCCACCTTTGACTCCCAAGTGGACATTAACACATACACCTCATCCGTTTTGGACTATATAAAATTCTGCACCGACAACGTCACTACCCATAAACAAATAAAGACCTTCCCTAATCAGAAGCCGTGGATGAGCAGAGAGGTCAGACTCTTGCTGAAGGCTCGCGATGCCGCTTTTAGATCTGGCAATGCTGAGGGATACAGCTCATCCAGGGCCAATCTGAAAAAGGGAATCAGGAGCGCTAAACTCAAACACAAACGGCAGATCGAGGAGCATTTTCGAAACAACTCCGACCCCAGACGCATGTGGCAAGGCATCAAGTCCATTGCCGATTACCATAAAGTTAACACCGCCCCCCCCCCCCCCCCCCCCCCAGACAACGCCACCCTTCCTGATGAGCTAAACTACTTCTATGCTCGCTTTGACCGGGACAACAAAACACCAGCCATCAAAGCTGCCCCACCCCCGAACGAACAACCCCTCAGTCTCTCCACCTCTGCTGTACAAGATGCACTGAGCAAAGTGAATGAACACAAAGCTGCCGGCCCCGATGGCATCCCCGGGCGTGTGCTCAGGGCATGTGCTGGACAACTATCCCTGGTCTTCACTGACATTTTCAATCTGTCACTGGCCCAGGGTGTCGTCCCCACTTGCCTCAAGACCTCAACCATTGTGCCAGTGCCCAAACAGTCAGCTTCAGGGAGTCTCAACGACTTCCGCTCAGTGGCACTCACCCCCGTCATCGCGAAGTGCTTTGAGCGGCTGATCTTGGCTCACCTCAAAGCCAGCCTCCCCCCCACACTGGACCCCCATCAGTTTGCCTACCGGCCCAACAGGTCTACAGAGGACGCCAAATCTGCGGCCCTACACTCTGCCCTGACCCACCTGGACAACAACAACTCCTACATCAGGTTGCTGTTCATTGATTTCAGCTCCGCTTTCAACACTGTCATCCCCGCCAGCTTGATCACCAAACTCAGCGGACTTGGCATCACCACCTCCCTCTGCAATTGGACACTGGATTTCCTCACCAACAGACCAGTCTGTTAGGATCAACAACCTCACCTCCTCCACTATAACACTGAACGAACAGCGTGCCACAGGGCTGTGTGCTCAGCCCTCTCCTCTACTCCCTCTTCACCCATGACTGCATCCCTAAGAATGGCTCCAACGCCATCATTAAATTTGCCGATGACACCACGGTGGGAGGACTGATCAGTGACAACAACGAATCAGCCTACAGGGAGGAGGTCCAGCACCTGACAGCCTGGTGTGCCAACAATAACCTCGTCCTCAACTCCAAGAAGACGAAGGAAATTATTGTTGACTTTAGGAAGACCAGAGGGGGCAGACATACCCCCATCCACATAAACGGGACTGAGGTGGAGCGCGTCTCCAACTACAAATTCCTCGGGGTACACATCTCAGAGGATCTGTCCTGATCCCTCAATACCACCAAATTGGACACAATCTACACACAGCGCTGTCAAAAAAGAGCAGAGAGAATCATCAGAGACACACTACATCCAGCTCACTCCCTGCTCAAACACAAAAACTGCACATACAACCTCAGGCACAGACGAGCGGACAGCATCGCCACAAACAGAACACGCTTTTTTAAGAGCTTCTTCCCTGCCACAGTGAGACTCTTGGCCAAAACAAAATGAACTGATGTCCTGACCTACCTCATAGCATATCATATTATATCATATTATATTGTCTCCTGGGCCTGTGCAATTTGCAATGCAATCGACACTTTTATATAGGGTTTGTGCAATTTACAATGCTCTCACTTTCCCCTTTATATAGGGTTTTAGGCACTTTCTTTTATATAGAAATTAGGTGCAGGAGTAGGCCATTCGGCCCTTCGAGCCTGCACTGCCATTCAATATGATCATGGCTGATCATCCAACTCAGTATCCCGTACCTGCCTTCTCTCCATACCCTCTGATCCCCTTAGCCACAAGGGCCACATCTAACTCCCTCTTAAATATAGCCAATGAACTGGCCTCGACCACCCTCTGTGGCAGAGAGTTCCAGAGATTCACCACTCTCTGTGTGAAAAAAGTTCTTCTCATCTCGGTTTTAAAGGATTTCCCCCTTATCCTTAAGCTGTGACCCCTTGTCCTGTTTCTATTTCTAGAGAAGTATATGTTTTTATAGATTATGTGTCTTTCTGTGTGTCTTTTTAATTTGACTTGACTTGACTCTCTGAACAACCGCACAAGAGTTCCTATGTGTGTAAGCACAAATGGCAAATAAAGTTTTTGACCTTTGACCTTGACCTTTGATCAAAAAGGCGCAGCAGCGCCTTTACTTTCTGAGGAGGCTTAAGAAAGCTCACCTGTCCCCCCCCAGATCCTGTCCAACTTCTACCGCTGTACCATCGAAAGCATCCTGACCACCTGCTTCACGGTATGGTACAGCATCTGCACCACAGCTGACAGGAAGGCACTGCAATGGGTGGTGAAAACCGCGCAGTACATCATCGGTGCCCCGCTCCCTGCCATGGATGCCCTCCACCGAAAACGGTGTCTGAGACGGGCCGGGAAAATCATCAAGGACCCCTCTCACCCTAACCATGGACTGTTTGCCCTCTTCCCATCAGGGAGGCGGTACAGGAGCCTCAGGTCTCGCACAAGCAGGATGAGAAACAGCTTTTTCAATAATACCATTACACTGCTGAACTCAGAGTCCTGTCGCTAGCTATCTTTAGACTCTCCCATTTGTATACAGTTATTTGCCTATGTACCAGATTTAATTCATCCACAATCCACACATTGTTAACCAGTATTTTTAATTTTTAATGTATGCTTATTTTGTATTTTTACTTCTACTATCTTGCACTATGACTATGACCAGACGCTAAACTGCATTTCGTTGTACCTATACTCGTATTTGTGCAATGACAATAAAGTTGAATTGAATTGAATTGAATTTGATCATCAGTTATCCGTGATGAACAAGTTTGACGTTATCTTGTGACTATATTACTTTTTAATCAATTGTCACAGTGCAATTGAAGCATGAGAGAGAAAGCAAAACATTTACTACATAGGCTTCATGTCAATTGAAGTCTATTCTCCACAGTGAGAGGTTGAGTCGGATGGTGCAGGAGGATGAGGGGTGATCTTATTGAGGTGTATAAAATCACGAGGAGAATAAATCAGGTAGATGCACAGAGTCTCTTGCCCAGAGTAGGAGAATCAAGGACCAGAGGACATAGGTTTAAGGTGAAGGGGAAAACATTCAACAAGAATCTGAAGGATATCTTTTTCACACAAAGGGTGGTGGGTGCGTGGAACAAGCTGCCAGAGGAGGTAGTTGAGGCAGGGACTATCCCAACATATAAGAAACAGTTGGACAGGTACATGGATAGGACAGGTTTGGAGGGGTATGGACCAAACACGGGCAAGTTGGACTAGTGTAGCTGGGACATGTTGGCTGGTGTGGGCAGGATGGGCCGAAGGGCCTGTTTCCACACTGTATCACTCTATGACTCTAGACCTGAGGGTGGATAAACATTCAATGTAACTGAACTAGAACACATTATTCAGATTCTAGGAAACAGGACAACACCAAAGATCTTTATATCATGTTATTAAAATGTCACCTGTGTTGCCCAAAGGTTTCCTTTGTTTATCAAGCTGGTGCTTTCAACAGCGCCAATTTTAATTTTAAACTAATCCCACTTGTTGCCTTGGCAAGAATGAGAAACAACCAGAAACAAGTCCTTTCCAAAGGGTTTTGGAGCGTGACGGGCAGGAGCAAGCCAAGCAGAATCATCTAACGACTCTTATTATTTGTCCCAGAAAAACTTGCCAAAATAAAAGCAAGACGATTCACGTTCATGGTCTTTTCCTTTGGAAAGTTCAAATAAATGTGACGAAGGGATGCGGAACACATGGGAAAGCTGAAACAAGTCGTAAACAGTTGGTGCTCCAGCCTCACAGTACGTGCAATCAGCTGCTCCTTTGGGAAAAATGAGTCTCCCCAGAAAGGATCCGTGTCTCCCCCAGGACAAATACACAGAAACTGGCCAACTTCAAAATGCAAACACATCTGGGTAAAACCATAACATAGAAAATAAATAAATAAATAAAAGGGAGCTCCCCCGTTGTATTTAAGCTGATCTTCTGTCTGCTCAGGAATATTGAATCTGGCCAGCCAAATGAAAATGAATAAGGGGGGAACATTTAGATTGGATTAGTTTAGTATGGTTTAGAGATACAACATGGAAACAGGCCCTTTGGCCTACTGAGTCCATGCGGGCCATTGATCACCTATTCATAGCAGTTCTATGTTATCCCACTTTTGTACCCACTCCCTATACACTAGGGACAATTTATAGTGACCAAGTAACCTACAAACCCCCACCTCCTTGGGATATGGGAGGAAACCGGACCACCCGGAAAAAAACCTATGTGGTCACAGGGAAGAACGTGCAAACTCCACACAGGCAGCACCCGAGGTCAGAATCAAACGCGGGTCTCTGGCGCGGTGAGACAGCAGCTCTACCAGTTGCGCCACTGTGCTGCCCATTAAATTTGTAGACAGTTATTCTTTACCTTAAATCCTTCGGTGTGAGATACCTGCAACGATCTATGTTCATCCTGGAAAAGTGGTTGGTAAAATCCCAATTCAAACTAGACTTCAGTAGAATTGTAAACGCTTTCTCTTTGTTGTAAATATCCAGTATTTTCAAACTTTATATGATAACATTTTATATTTAACTCTCAGCTAAAAGTCAATGGATACTGTGTTAGCAGACCCTGTTATGCTGTTGCAAGTATAACATTCTGAAGTCTGAAGACCAATCCCACCCACCCAGTGATCGTTGCCCCCCCCCCCCCACCAGGATCCAAGGCAGCAAATGTCAAGACAACTGATCAGTGCGGTGCCAGCCCACCCCACCCCCATTGCAACCCTTCCACCGTTCTCTGAACCTCTCACAAGCTTTTCTCTGTACCTCCGTACACATGATAATAAACTAAACTGAATTGAAATGTTAAGCCCCTGTCCCACTGTACGAGGTAATTCACGAGTTCTCCCGAGTTTCCCCTGATTCGAACTCGGAGAATTACGGTAATGGCCGCTCGTAGGTACTCGGGGACTCTCGTGGACACTCTCCGCACCCTTGAAAAAACTTCATGAGCTTACCGCGTTCCCCGAGTACCTGCCGTTAGCGTTGCGAGCCGCTAAGTGACGTCCCGAGCTCCGACGTACCCGCTACGTACTTACGAGTGTGATTTTTTAAAAAAACTTGGGAGAGCTCTTGGGTAAACTCGTATAGTGGGACAGGCCCTTTTAAACTAAACTGAACACCCCCTCCCCCCCTCCACAATACACCAAGCCATGCGCAAGACATAACACAGATCTTTGGTCAGATTCACTTACTTGCTGACCAATCGGCAATATGACGACATTTTAATTAAACTCGCTGTTCTGCAACATGTGGAAACATTCCAGATTTGAACTAGAGTGGGAACATTTTTTCTGAAAATTGATGGTGGGTCTCGGGAGTATTCAGTGCTAAGAGTGCAAGGAAGGCCCACTCCCAATTGCCTACCTATGCACCTCATGTTCTATCCATGTACTTGTCTGGTTGGGAACCCCGTGACCCGTGGGGTCATGGAAGGCCTCAGAGCCTCCTATCCTCAAATGCCACACATTATATTCTCCGTCCACTTACCTTCCATGCCAAACATGCCCCTTGCTATCCCTCTACCCTGGCTCTGAACCCACAACTTACTGCAGTTCATCTCCTAACAACCTACCCCTGAAACCCATTCCTAATCTTTTGAGAGGGACACAAGGAACTGCAGATGCTGGTTTGCAAAAAAATATATAAAGTACTGGAGTAACTCAGTGGGTCAGGCAGCGTCTCTGGAGGACATAGATAGGTGACGTTTCAAGTTGAAACCAAAGGGTCCCATTCGGAAACTCACCTATATCCATGTTCTCCAGGGATGCTGCCTTCCGTTGAGTTACTCCTGTACTTTATATCTTGCTCTTAATCTTTTGACCCATTTTAAATTGTTTGCAAGCACGGATAAAGCACACAGATGAGACAAACCATAGAATCTCACTTCTTTCATTCTGTTATCAGTGCATTTATCAATGAAATGCATCCACTGTATTAAATAACACTATAGTGCCTAATGCATCCAAGATCATGCTTTTTATCGTTTAAATAACTGTGAGAGTCACAAAGAAATTTCCACCGATTCTTTTTCCTTTCATTAGGATATAAAACAAGCTGGGAGAAGCAGGTCAACACAGAGCATTATTCTTTGGCCTTTAGTACTCAGCAAGAACATTAGATCCAACAAAAAGTCCAGGGGTAAAAGTTACATTAGTTTAAATTGCTAAATGTTAGCAGTCGTGGAGTTATGCTGCATGGAAACGGGTTCTTTGGTCCTATTCATCCATACTGACCAGGGTACCTATGTATACCATAGAGGGAGTACAGAGAAGGTTCACCAGACTGATTCCTGGGATGTCAGGACTTTCATATGAAGAAAGACTGGATAGACTCGGCTTGTACTCGCTAGAATTTAGAAGATTGAGGGGGGATCTTATAGAAACTTACAAAATTCTTAAGGGGTTGGACAGGCTAGATGCAGGAAGATTGTTCCCGATGTTGGGGAAGTCCAGGACAAGGGGTCACAGTTTAAGGATAAAGGGGAAATCCTTTAGGACTGAGATGAGAAAAACATTTTTTACACAGAGTGGTGAATCTCTGGAACTCCCTGCCACAGAAGGTAGTTGAGGCCAGTTCATTGGCTATATTTAAGAGCGAGTTAGATGTGGCCCTTGTGGCTAAAGGGATCAGGGGGTATGGAGAGAAGGCAGGTACAGGATACTGAGTTGGATGATCAGCCATGATCATATTGAATGGCGGTGCAGGCTCGAAGGGCCGAATGGCCTACTCCTGCACCTATTTTCTATGTTTCTATGTAAGCTCATGCCATTTGCCTAAATTTAGCTCATGCCCCTTGGAGCCTTTTCTATCCATGTCTAAATCTCTTTTTAACATTGTAATCCTACCTGCCTCCACCACTTCCTCTGGCAGCTCGTTCCACATACAGATTACCTCCGTGTGAAAAAGTTGCCTCGCAGCTCAGTTTAATTTAGTTTTAGAGATATAGCAGGGACAATTTACAGAAGCCAATCAACCTGCAAGTCTTTGGAATGTGGGAGGAAACTGGAGTACCTGGAGGAAACCCACGCAGTCACAGGCAGAATGTGTAAACTCCATAGAGACAGCAACAGTAGTCAGGATTGAACCCGGAGGTCTCCAGCTCTGTAGGGCAGCAGGTCTACCGCTGCGGCACTAGCCCACCTGCAGATCCCCTTTAAATCTTTCCACAACACCTTGAACCTATGCCCTCTTGCTTTACACCCCCCAACCCTGGATAAAGCCCTTGTCTCTGCCCTTCATGACTTTATAAAAACTTTATAAGGTCACCACTCTGCCTCCAGGGAACAACAGCCTCAGCCTATCCAATCTCATAGAAACATAGAAAATAGGTGCAGGAGTAGGCCATTCGGCCCTACGAGCCAGCTCCACCATTCAATATGATCATGGCTGATCATCCAAAATCAGTACCTTGTTCTTGCTTTCTCCCCATATCCCTTGATTCCATTAGCCCCAAGAGCTGTATCCAACTCTCTCTTGAATACATCCAGTGAATCGGCCTCTACTGCCTTCTGTGGCAGAGAATTCCACAGACTCACAACTCTCCGGGTGAAAATGTTTTCCTCATCTCACTCCTAAATGGCCTATCCCTTATTCTTAAACTTTGACCCCTGGTTCCGGACTCCCCCTACATTGGGAACATTTTTCCTGCATCTAGCCTATTCAATCCCTTAATAATTTCTATAAGACCCCCTCTCATCCGTCTAAATTCCAGTGAATATAAGCCCAGTCGATCCATTATTTCATCATATGTCAGTCCTGCCATCCTGGCAATTAACCTGGTGAACCTACGCTGCACTCCCTCAATAGCAAGAATGTCTTTCCTCAAATTAGGAGACCAAAACTGCGCACAACACTCCAGATGTGGTCTCACCAGGCCCCTGTACAACTGACGTAGGACCTCCTTGCTCCCATACTCAAACCCTCTTGCAATGAAGGCCAACATGCCATTTGCTTTCTTCACTGCCTGGTATATCTGCATGCTTACTTTCAGTGACTGATGTACAAGGAGTACCCAGGTCTCGTTGCACCTCCCCTTTTCCTAATCTGACACCATTCAGATAATAATCTGCCTTCTTCTCTCATTTGATTTTGCTTTGGTGTTAATTGTAGTTTGGGTAAAGAATAAAAAGGGACAAGACACTGAAGTTTCAGAGGGATGAGTGAACAATGGGGCATGGATATTGCCACAGGTCCCCACAGAAGCTTTGGCAACAGTGGATTACAAGGTTTTTACAAATGGCAAAGGAGACACAAATATCCCAGATCGTATCCCCCAGTGACAATAAAACAAAGCGGGTAACAAGTTAATGCCCTAGTCCCCTTCAGCTCATTGGGCACATGAACCCCGTAAAAGTGGTGTGTTTTCTTGCTAATTATCCTGGCCAGCCTCAAGAGACAGCAAGCGGCAACAAGGATGCTGATTCATTTCTGGATCGAAGCCAGTTATCAAAATACCAATCATAATTAAATAGATCATTAGCAGCCAAAGCTGTGTTTGGAGGAAGAACAACATTTTCAGCTCCACTCTGCAGGAAATCACTTACAATACTGCATCCTGCCAAGACAGAATCTATTTTTGCAAAACAGTTCAAGACGATTAAATATTTAATCCACCAAAGCAACTAATCACTCTACTTCCCTGCTGAGCACATCTAATTATGTATGAAAGGATATTTGCAGAAAATGTTGCATAAATGCTTCACATCCTTGATTATTACACCAGTAGAGGTGGCCATTCATCCCATCAAGTTCATGCCGAATCCCTTATAGAAATCCAGTTTCCCTCTCTATTCTCTGACTGTATTTCCTTAAAGTACTCATCCACTAATGTCCAATTCCATCTCCCTCATATGCTGGAGTTCCAGATTGTTACTACATGAAGAAAGTTCTTAATCACATCTCCCTTCAAATCCCTCGCCCACAACATTACACATGAACCCCCCCTCCCCCAAAGCACATGGCTGGAGAAACACAGCGGGCCAGGCAGCATCTCTGGAGAATAGGGATAGGTGATGTTTCGGGTTGGGACCATTCTTCTGACTCTCAGAACAGGGGAGCAGGGGAGCAGTGAGAGAGGGTCTCACAGAACTCGCGTCGGAGACCTTCAAATTAGGCATAACTTGAGGAGATCCCTCAGACTTTTTAAACTCACAGGGGGTCCGCTTCCCTTGCCCCCTTTAAACTTACCTGGTCCACTGGAAAATGTATTAAACTACTGTGCATCATCTAAAATAATGTCAACTTAAAAGTATGTTGGGTATTAATAGGAACATCATCCAAACAATCTGGAAAATCTGCCTGTCAGCGCCAATGCCTTGAGAGTGCAAGGGTTATCAGAATGTTTCTATATGTCATATACAGGGGATATGTCCTATACAGGGGATATGTCCTATACAGGGGATATGTCCTATACAGGGGATATGTCCTATACAGGGGATATGTCCTATACAGGGGATATGTCCTATACAGGGGATATGTCCTATACAGGGGATATGTCCTATACAGGGGATACTCAGTGACTCAAGATACAGTGACAGAGTGAGATGGCAACACTGAGGAAGAAAACAAACACTTGTCAGTAATCGTATGGAAGTGTACAAAATCATGAGAGGAATATAAAGGGTGTCTTTTCCCCAGAGTAAGGAATCAAAAAGTAGAGGGCACAGGTTTAAGATGTGAGGGGAAATATTTAGTAAAAAACCCCAAAGAATAACCTTTTCACAGAGGATGGCAGGTATCTGGACCGAGGTGCCAGATGTACTAGTTGAGGAATGTACAACAATAATATTTAACATAATATTCAGGTACACAGATAGGAAAGGTTGAGAAGAATATGGGCCAAACGTGGGCAAATGGGACCAGCTTAGATGGGGCATATTGGATGGCATGGGTATTTTGGGCCGAAGGGCCTGTTTCTGTGCTACATGACTATACCAGTGATTGGTGGCAGGCTCAAGAGAAATGGCTGGTCTACTACCATTGCTCATATTTCTGATGCTTTTAAATTCCACATAAATAATATCTCCCCATTCCAGGAACATATCATACGAAAAAGAGTGGTTGTTTTATAACCAAAAAGAAAATCATGCGTATTTCGTCAAAAAAGGGGCTGAACATGCTGTTGAGAAAATCAACCTTATCATGGCCTTAATCTTCAAAACAACTTTCTGAAATATAATTAGGAACTCCAGTGTTGTTATCCATCTCCACCATTCACTTGTGAAGAACCAGCTTCCACGGTCAACTTCCTATTCATTCGATGCCATCAACCTTTTTGTACTTTATGTTCAAATCATCTCTGTACAATCAAGAAACAAGCAACATTGGAGTCCATGGGGCTCAGACATTAGATACGCATTTTTCAATTTAACTCAGGCAACATAACAGGTAAGCAGCCATTATTATAAGTACTTGGAGTTTTTGAGTGATACAGTGTGGAAACAGGCCCTTCGACCCAACCTTGCCCACACCGGCCAACATGTCCAAGCTAAACTGGTCCCACCTGCCCGCGTTTGGTCCATATCCCTCCAAACCTGTCTAACTGTTTCTTAAATGTTTGGATCGTCCCTGCCTCAACTACCTCCTCTGGCAGCTTGTTCCGTACACCCACCACCCTTTATGTGAAAAGGCGACCCTTCAGAGTCCTGTTAAATGTTTTTCCCCTTCACCTTAAACGTATGTCCTCTGGTCCACAATTCACGTACTCTGGGCAAGAGACTCTGTGCATCTATCCGATCTATTCCTCTTATGATTTTATATACCTCAATAAGATCTCCCATCATCCTCCTGCGATCCAAGGAATAGAGACCCAGTCTAAACCTCTCCCTATAGCTCACATCCTCTAGTCCTGGCAACATCCTTGTAAATCTTCTCTGAACCCTTTCCAGCTTGACAACATCTTTCCTACAACATGGTGCCCAGAACTGAACACAATATTCTAAATGTGGCCTCACCAACATCTTATACAACGCAACATGACCTCCCAACTTCTATACTCAATACTCTGACTGATGAAGGCCAATGTGCCAAACACCTTTTTGACCACCTTATCTACCTGCGAGTCCACCTCCAAGGAACAATGCACCAGCACTCATAAATCCATCTGCTCTACAACATTCCCTGGAGCCCAACCATTCACTGTGTAGGTCCTACCCATGTTAAACTTACCAAAATGTAACACCTCACATTTCTCTGTATTAAATTCCAACAACCATTCCTCAGCCCACCTGGCCAATCGATCAAGATCCTGCTGCAATTTTTCACAACCATCTTCACTATCTGCAAAACCACCCACTTTGTATCATCAGCAAACTTGCTAATCTTGCTGTGTATGTTCTCATCCAATTAATTGATATAGAAGACAAACAGTAACGGGCCCAGCACCGAACCCTGAGCCACACCACTAGTCACAGGCCTCCAGTCCGAGAAGCAACCTTCCACAATCACACTCTGCTTCCTTCCATGGAGCCAATTTTCTATCCATTCAGTTATCTCTCCTTGGATGCCATGTGATCTAACCTTCCAAAGTAGCCTACCATGCGGAACCTTGTCGAATGCTTTGCTGAAGTCCATATATACGTCATCTACAGCTCTGCCCTCACCAACCTTTTTGGTCACGTCTTCAAAAAACTCAATCAGATTTGCGAGACACGAACTCCCATGTACAAACCTGTGCTGACTATCCCTAATCAGCCGTTGTCCGTCTAAATGCCTTTATATCCTATCTCTCAGAATACTCTCCAGTAACTTCCCAACTACAGATGTTAAGCTCACTGGCCTATAGTTCCCAGCATTTTCCCTGCAGCCCTTCTTGAATAGAGGCACAACATTTGCCACCCTTCAGTCTTCCAGCACCTCTCCTGTATTTAAAGAGGACTCGTAAATTTCAACCAGGGCTCCCGCAATTTCCTCCCTGCTTTCCCACAATGTCCCCGGATATATCTGATCAGGTGCTGGAGATTTGTCTACCTTCATCCACGATAGTACCTTCAGCACCTCTTCGACCATAACATTGACTGGTCTCAAGACACTTCCATTGACTGTCCCGTTACTCCATCCTACTGTTTTCCTCCTCGGTAAATGCAGAGAAATACTAATTGACGCCCTTGCCCGTCTCCTGTGGCTCCTCACAGAGTTGACCACTTAGATTCCTGAGTGGCCACATTCTCTCTCTCTAGTTACTCTTTTCCCCCTTATGTATTTATAAAATCTTTTGGGATTGCCCTTAATGCTATCTGCCAAAGCTATCTCCTGGCCCCTTTTTGCCCTTCTGTTTTCCTTTGCTTCTTGATCCCAGCTGCCTATACCTGCCCAGCTGCCTATCCTTCTTATTCTTGACCAATGCCTCAATTTCTCTTGTCAGCCAAGCTTCTTGACGTTTGCCTGCCTTGCCCTTCACTCTAACATGGATGTGTTTTAGTCAGCACACTTTTAAAAACATCCCACTTGGCTGATGTTCCTTTCCCCTGAATCAACCTGCCCCAATCAACTTGGGTGAGCTTTCGCTCATACCTTCAAAGTTGGCCTTATCCCAATTTAGCATTTTAACACCTGGGCCCTCTCTGTCCCTATCGATAACTATCTTAAACCTAATCGAACAGTGGTCACTGAGCCTCCACGAACACTTCATTCACCTTCCCAATTTCCCAAGACTAGATCAAGTGCTGCCCTCTCATGTGTTGGGCTCTCTACATGGTGCTGTAGAAAACTCCCCTGAACCCCCTTGAGAAATTGCACCCCATCTAATCCTTTCACACTAGGATTTTTCCCAGTCAATATTGGGAAAATCCCTTACAATAACAACCTTATTTGACTTGCAACTGTCTGCAATCTCCTGGCATATTTGTTCTTCTAATTCCTGCTGATTATCGGAGGTCTGTAGTACATCCCCAACAAGGTGATCATCCCTTTCTTGTTCCTCAGCTCCACCCATATAGCCTCACTAGACAAACCGTTCGTAATGTCACCTCTTACCACTGCCGTGACATCCTCCTTAACCAATAACACAACCCCCCTTTCTCTTTTACCCTCACCCCTGTCTCTCCTGAAGCATCTGTATCCAGGAACATTGAGCTGCCAGTCCTGCCCCTCTCTAAACCAGGTTTCAGTAAAGGCTGCAATGGCTAGGAACAGAATTAAGTTACAGAAGCAGAAATAGGCCATTCGGCCTATCAAATCCACTCTGCCATTCAATCATGGCTATCATTCCCTCTCAACCCATTCTCCTGCCTTCTCTCCTAACCCCTGATACCCTTACTAATCAAGAATCTGTCAATCTCTGCCTTATAAATATCAATTGACTTGGCCTCCACAGTGGCAATGAATTCCACAGAATCAATAGACAATAGACAATAGGTGCAGGAGTAGGCCATTTGGCCCTTCGAGCCAGCACCGCCATTCAATGTGATCATGGCTGATCATCCCCAATCAGCACCCCGTTCCTGCCTTCTCCCCATATCCCCTGACTCTGCTATTTTTAAGAGCCCAATCTAGCTCTCTCTTGCAAGCATCCAGAGAACCTGCCTCCACCGCCCTCTGAGGCAGTGAATTCCACAGACTCACCACTCTCTGTGAGAAAAAGTGTTTCCTCGTCCGTTCTAAATGGCTAATATATATTACAAAGTTAGAAACTAGTATTCCAAATCTATTAAATTTAATAACTCAATTTGGTCAGTTCTCAGGATATAGAATTAATTGGAATAAAAGTGAAATCATGCCAATAACAAAACTCAATCTACATACATTACAACAATCCCCTTTTAAAATAGTTAAAGATAAATTTAAATACTTAGGAATCTATGTAACTAAGACATATACCTCTTTATTTAAACTAAATTTTCCACCCTTACTGAATAAACTACACAAGAATATTCAATACTGGAAAACACTTCCCATTTCAATGCTTGGTAGAATTAATGCTATAAAAATGATCTTCTTATCGCAACTGCTGTACCTATTTCAATTAATCCCGATATATATCCCAAAAACTTTTTTCAAAAAAGTCGACTCCATTGTTACAAGTTTTATCTGGGATTATAAGAATCATAGAATAAGTAAAAAGCATTTATGTAAGTCAAAGATAAATGGAGGTTTGGCTTTGCCAAATTTCTTGTTTTATTTTTGGGCAGTCCATATTAAAAACATGAATTTCTGGCTGTAAGAACTGGATCAACAACCAGATTGGTTAAGGATGGAAAAGGAAGACTGTTTACCTTTTGAAATTGGACCGATCATATTTACTACCACAAAACTGCACAAAAAAACCTATAAGGAGAACCCCGTAATACATAGTGGAATACGAATTTGGAAACAATTAAAAATAGTTTTAAAATTGAATAATATACCACTATGCCTTCCCATTGTAAATAATCCCTTATTCAAACCATCCTTTTTGGATAAGGGTTTCACACAATGGAAAAATTATGGAATTAAAAAGATTGGACATCTTTATGGGGAAGGCACTTTTCTTTCATTTCAGGAGTTACAACAAAATCATGGACTGCACTCAAATAATTTCTTCAGATATCTACAAATTAGAGATTATGTTAAATCTAACACACAAGTCTACAGGACTAGGGAACCAGAAATCCTTGATGAATGTTTGAACAAGCATCCTAACACTGAAAAATTAATAGCTTATATTTATAACATCCTCCTAAACAACGAGGTACCACCGACGGAACCATATAGACACACACGGGGAAATGAATTAGGTCATCCTATAACGAAAGATTTGTGGGACGAAAATTTACAACATATACATCAATGTTCGTTAAATGCCAGACATGCTTTAATACAATTTAAAGTCTTACATAGATTACACTACTCTAAAATAAATCTAAATAGAATCTTCCCACAAATCTCTCCTAGTTGTGATAAATGTCTACATCTAGAGGCTAATTTAACACATACGTTTGCAAATTGTATAAAAATTAAACATTTCTGGACTGATATTTTTGAACTAATTTCAGAAGTTATTAATACAAAACTGGATCCAAACTCAAAAGGAATAATACTTGGAATATCAGAGCAAAGTTTAACACTCACAACAAGCCAAAGAAATTTCCTCGACTACAGTATAATAACGGGGAAAAAATTAATATTAAAATTTTGGAAATGCCCTACGACCCCCACAATTAAAATGTGGATTGTGGAAATGTGGCGGAGACCCTATATCTAGAAAGAATTAGACTTGTCTTAATGGACAAACAAGAACTTTTTGATAAAATATGGGCTCCATTCATTAATTATCTGACGGGATAGATTGGCCCGGCACGAAAACCCAACTGAAACTTGAACTCAGGATTAGATGAAAAGTCATACTTTATAATCTACGAACCTATCTCCAGTGACGTATTATAAGTAATCCATTCCACCTTTTTTGTTTTTTTTGATATTTGTAACTTTTCTCTCTCTCTCTCTCTCTTTTTCTATATTTAAAAAAACACTAGAAGTAGAAGTAATCGACAATTGAAAATTTTAATAATGTATGACTGATGTATATGAAAAGTTGTTTTTACTATAATATGCAACTATACTTTATAATATGTCTACTTCTAATAAAAATATTATTAAAAAATAAATAAATGGCTTACTCCTTATTCTTAAACTGTGGCCCCTATCATCTGATCACTATCCTCTGACTTAAGAAATTCCTCCTCTTCTCCTTTCTGAAGGTACATCCTTTTATTCTGAGGCTATGGCCTCTGAGCCTAAACTCTCCCACTAGGGGAAACATCCTCTATTAGAAGTTCTTCCAAACCAATCTACGCAAGGTTGGAGTTAAATAGTACAGAACCTGGCCCTTCAGCCCAATTCAACCATGCCAACCAAGATACCCATCTAGGCCAGTCCCATTTGCCTGTGTTTGACCCACATCCATCTAAAACTTTCCTATCCATGTACAGTGTCCTCCATAATGTTTGGGACAAAGACCCATCATTTATTTATTTGCCTCTGTACTCCACAATTTCAGATTTGTAATAGAAAAAAATCACATGTGGTTAAAGTGCATGTTTTCAGATTTTAATAAAGACCATTTTTACACATTTTGGTTTCACCATGTAGAAATTACAGCAGTGTTTATACATAGTCCCCCCCCATTTCAGGGCACCATAATGTTCGGGACACAGCAATGTCATGTAAATGAAAGTAGTCATGTTTAGTATTTTGTTGCATATCCTTTGCCTGCAATGACTGCTTGAAGTCTGCGATTCATGGACATCACCAGTTGCTGGGTGTCTTCTCTGGTGCCAGGCCTGTATTGCAGCCATCTTTAGCTTTTGCTTGTTTTGGGGGCTAGTCCCCTTCAGCATATAAAAGGCATGCTCAATTGGGTTCAGATCGGGTGATTGACTTGGCCACTCAAGAATTGACCATTTTGTAGCTTTGAAAAACTCCTTTGTTGCTTTAGCAGGATGTTTGGGATCATTGCTTGTTGTAGAATGAATCGCCAGCCAATGAGTTTTGAGGCATTTGTTTGAACTTGAGCAGATAGGATGTGTCTATACACTTCAGAATTCATTATGCTACTACCATCAGCAGTTGTATCATCAATGAAGATAAGTGAGCCAGTTCCTTCAGCAGCAATACATGCCCAGGCCATAACACCCCCACCACCGTGTTTCACAGATGAGGTGGTATGCTTTGGATCTTGGGCAGTTCCTTCTCTCCTCCATACTTTGCTCTTGCCATCACTCTGATATAAGTTAATCTTCATCTCATCTGTCCACAAGACCTTTTTCCAGAACTGTGGTTGCTCTTTTAAGTACTTCTTGGCTAACAGTAACCTGGCCATCCTATTTTTGCGGCTAACCAGTGGTTTGCATCTTACAGTGTAGCCTCTGTATTTCTGTTCATGACGTCTTCTGCGGGCAGTGGTCATTAACAAATCCACACCTGACTCCTGAAGAGTGTTTCTGATCTGTCGGACAGGTGTTTGGGGATTTTTCTTTATTATAGAGAGAATTCTTCCTTGGCCTGCCAGTCCCTTTGCGATTAGTAAGCTCACCGGTGCTCTCTTTTTTCTTAATAATGTTCCAAACAGTTGATTTTGGTAAGCCTAAGGTTTGGCTGATGTCTCTAACAGTTTTATTCTTGTTTCTCAGTCTCATAATGGCTTCTTTGACTTTCATTGGCACAACTTTGGTCCTCATGTTGATAAACAGCAATAAAAGTTTCCAAAGGTGATGGAAAGACTGGAGGAAAGACTAGGTGCTGAGAGCTCTCTTATACCTGCATGAAGGAGGCAATCATTTAATTATTTCAAGGATTTCATTGTCCTATCTGGGACACATGACAGTAAAACTCTCTCGACTCTTGACTTAAACACACCTGAGCAATTACAAACGCCTGTGAAGTCATGTGTCCAAAACATGATGGTGCCCTGAAATGGGGGGACTATGTATAAACACAGCTGTAATTTGTACATGGTGAAACCAAATGTATAAAAATGACCTTTATTAAAATCTGACAATGTGCACTTTAACCTCATGTGATTTTTTCGATTGCAAATCTAAAATTGTGGAGTCCAGAGGCAAATAAATAAATGATGGGTCTTTGCCCCAAACATTATGGCGGGCACTGTACGTGTCGCAACGAATAGGAACTGGCACAAAGGACCATGACTGAAACTCAAAGGACTCTGTGAATGACTGAAACTCGAAGGACCCTACGGGATTCAAAGGAGTTAGTTAATTGCCAGTGAAAAGGATACTTGTGGTCAAAGCTGTACCATAGTCTGAAGAGCCATGCGCTTTCCTGCTTTGTCGTGCTGGTCCTTTCAGGGTGAGCAACGTCCTGGGAGGAAAGAATGGAAAGCAAATTTTCACCCAAGTTTAAATGGCAACATATTAAAAGTACCCAGTTAATCAACAACCCCCTCATATAGGAAATGACCCCAAATGATTTTCACAGAGGAGCAAGTGGGGATTAATGCCCCTGTCCCACTTAGGAAACCTGAACGGAAACCTCTGGAGACTTTGCGCCCCACCCAAGGTTTCCGTGCGGTTCCCGGAGGTTGCAGGTGGTTGCAGGTAGGGAGACTGACAAAAACTTCCAGGAACCGCACGGAAACCTTGGGTGGGGCGCAAAGTCTCCAGAGGTTTCCGTTCAGGTTTCCTGAGTGGGACAGGGGCATAAAAAGGATATTTTCAAGGGTATCGCCAGCGATATCCATCAATAGGGAGTCAATCAAGAGCAGAGACAGTTGGTGTCTCTTGCCCAGCGTAGGGAAATCGAGGACTAGAGGACATAGGTTCATGGTGAACAGGAAAAGATTCTCCATGGTCCTGCAAATTATTTTCCCTCAATAATCCATTCCCTCAAGAAAACCCCCGACTCATTCTGGACCCACCAACGTCAATTCAGTAAATTCTAGATTATTATATCTAACCCTTGCTCAGAAATGTTTTTTTCCCCCTCCGTATTCCTCTTTTATATTTTGCCTTCTTGTTTCCCTGCTCCATGAACCTGATCTTATTGGAAACTATAGGACACAAAGTGCTGGAGAGACTCAGTGGGTCAGGCAGCATCTCTGGAGGACATGGATAGGTAACGTTTCAGGTCGAGATCCTTCTTCAGGTCTAAAGAAGGGTCTCGACCCGAAACGTCACACATCCAGGTTCTCCAGAGATGCTGCCTGACCCGCTGAGTAACTCCAGCATTTTGTCTCCTTTTGTGTATAAACCAGCATCTGCAGTTCCTTGTTGGAAACATCTTGTTGGAAACATCTTCCTTCTTTTTAAATCCAGCTAAACCAGTCATAATCTCATTGATGTTCGAGGTGTAGGTGTAAAGCACACTAGGCTTGGTATTGATACGAAAACCTTGGTAATGAATGAAGTTGGCAACATAAACATTGGTATTGAATGACGTTATTTGATCTGCTGAACAACAAGTTTAAATCCTTCATTAATGCCAGTGAAGGAAGCTGATACCACACCGATGAAGTCACCCAATCCCTCCTTGCTATGTCGCCCTCAAGCACTGCAATCTGTCCTTTTGTCCAAGCCAGGCTTTAATCACTCTGTCATAGTTTCCATGACCAGCATCAGACCAGTTTCTTTGAACTACATTACACTACTTCCAAAAGCCGCCTCTCGATTCTTCTTCAGGAACAAGGAGCCCCTCCACCCGATTTCAAAGGATGGCATAGCTGATCTAAACATCAACCCAGTTAACCTACTTTTGATTCACAATTGCTTGACACCATCGTCCAACAAAATCGTGCCAGCACATAGAAATATAGAAAATAGGTGCAGGAGTTGACCATTTGACCCTTCCAGCCAGCACTGCCATTCAATGTGATCATGGTTGGCCATCCAGAATCAGTACCCCGTTCATGCTTTCTCCCCATAATCCCATGATTCTGTTAGCCTTAAGAGCTATATCCAACTCTCTATTAAATACATCCAGTTAATTGGCCTCCACTGCCTTTGTGGCAGAGGATTCCACAGACTCACGACTCTCTGGGTGAAACCGTTTTTCCTCGTCTCAGTCCTAAATGGCCTGCCCCTTATTCTTAAATTGTGACCCCTGGTTCTGGACTCCTCCATCATCAGGAACATTTTTCCTGCATCTAGCCTGTCCAATCACTTAATAATTTTATATCCTCTCTCATCCTTCTAAATTTCGGTGAATATAAGCCCAGTCGATCCATTCTTTCATCATATGTCAGTCCCGCCATCCCGGAAATTAACCTGGCGAACCTACGCTGCACTCCCTCAATAGCAAGAATACTCTTGGTCATTCTTGCACACTCTTGGTCATTTTAATAATGGGCGTGGAGTTGGGGTTAAGAATTAATTTTCAAAGAATACTATCCAGGTATTAACCACACTGCACAAAAGTGTGGTTCAGATTCTCTCCCATTTGGCTTTTAGTGTAGCTTAGTTTAGCTCAGAGATACAGAATGGAAACAGGCCAATATCTCTCAGGCCTTTTGAGCCATGCCGACCATTGAGCACCGCCAACCTAAAATATGGCAATTCGCCACAAGAGTTTCTCTCCATCGACTCAATCTTAACAAATTTGAATCTGTCATTTGGTTAACAAATAACAGAATTAAGACGAGAGGGAAAATATTTTAAGGGGACCTGAGGGGCAGCATTTACACAGAGGGTGGTAGGTATGTGGCATGAGCTGTCAGAGGAAGTGGGAGAGTCCAGTACAACATTTAAAAGACACTTGGACAGCTTCAGGGATAGGAAACGTTTGGAGAGATATGGGCCATATGCTGGCAAGTGGGACCAGCTCAGGCTGGCAGCTTGGTCAACATGGCTAGACTGGGCCAAAGGACCCATTGCACACTGCATAGCACTTTGACTCTTGAGGGAGGAGAGGAAAATTTAGCACAGGTCTGGAGCTCATTACGTGATGGGGATCACAGAAGCAGAAACCTCACTATGCCTATTCAGATGTAACCTTCAGGTAAACCTGCTGGAAGCATCTTAACGGGGGCAGCACGGTGGAGCAGCGGTGGAGTTGCTGCCTTACAGAGCCAGAAACCCGGGTACGATCGTGACGACAATTGCTGTCTGTACAGAGTTTGTACATTCTCCCCGTGACCCGCGTGGGTTTTCTCTGGGAGCTCCAGTTTCCTCCCACACTCCAAAGACGTACGGGTTTGTAGGTTAATTGGCTTGGTATAATTGTAAATTGTCCCTGGTGTGTGTAGGATGGTGTTAATGTGCGGGGATCGATGGTCGGCGTAGACTCTGTGGACTGTTTTCGTGAAGTATCTCTAAATTAGACCAAACTAAACAGACAAACACCTCAACCTTCACTAATCTCCGCCAAGCTTCCAGCTTTGAAGGCTCTCTTTGCACAAGTTATTATTTCTGCCCTGCATTTTATGTCCATGTATGTTTACCATAACTAGATTTTCTTCATTCTGGTTTATAACTTACATTTCCCAGTTGTCACAGAGGGGTTCGAACTCAAGGCTCAGAATCACTCCTGGCTTCTGGATGCTACAATAACCTAACCTCATTTTATTTGTTTTCCAAATACAGGAATTGAAAGAAGAATGGAGGACTCAAAACTATCATTGTAAAAGCATCCCATTTTCCAGATCCTTAACCAACGCTAACCCAAGCTGAACTCAGCCTTTGATCTCAGGAAATCTTCGCCAGATATTGGAAAAGAGTTGCGTGGAACTATTGGTCGAGTGAGGGAAAAACACCAGCTCTCGGTAACCCATCTGCCAGTGATAGACTTGATGATTGCCCTGCGATGACTTACGTCTTGAATCACTTGGAAATTCTCGTTGCTGGGAGCGGGGTCCTGATCTGGATCGACTCCGACTCTGAAAGAGAGAAGCACACAAAGAGAAAAGTAAAAATACGGCGAAGTCAAGTTCAAGGCTAGTCTGCAGTTCTCATCGCTGCACCTTCATTGAAAGATGAAGCAACAACTGTGCAGGTGCTGGAGAGGTTCACGGATACAGTAATCTAGTCCTTCATGCACCCCCAGGGACAGCGTGGTTGGTAGCATGTCTCATCCAGTACCACAGTCTACACAACTTTCATCTAAATTCAATTGGGAAAGAACGACGAACTATGCCATATTCAAAGTGTTTAAGAAGGAACTGCAGATGCTGGAAAATCGAAGATACACAAAAATGCTGGAGAAACTCAGCGGGTGCAGCAGCATCTATGGAGCGAAGGAAATAGGCAACTTTTCCTATTTCCTACGCTCCATAGACGCTGCTGCACCCGCTGAGTTTCTCCAGCATTTTTGTGTACCTTATGCCATATTCAAGCTAGTTCAGTGAGTCCAGGTGAGTGAACCTCACCTGCGGCAAGTTTGCAGCTGTTTTCTTTGAGACAGAAATGAGTAAGGGGGAGACTTTACATAAAACAGTACAGCAGGGGAGCAGGCCCTTCATCCCACAATGCCCGTGCCAAACACGATACTAGGAGAAACTAAGCTGCTCTGCCTGCATTCCCATCCTTCCATTCTCTGCATATCCATGTGTCTATCTAAAAGCCTCTTAAACTTGGCTGGCATGGACAAGGTGGGCTGAAGGGCCAGTTCAGTACAATCCAAGCACCCACCACACTCTGTAAACAAAAACGTAATACAATACAATTCAATTTATTGTCATTTGGACCCCTTGAGGTCCAAACGAAATGCCGTTTCTGCAGCCATACATTACAAACAAATAGACCCAAGACACAACATAATTTACATAAACATCCATCACATTGCTGTGATGGAAGGCCAAAAAAACTTTTCTCTCCACTGCACTCCCCCCCCCCGATGTCAGAGTCAAAGTCAAAGCCCCCGGCGGGCGATGGCGATTGTCCCGCGGCCATTAAAGCCACGGTACCCGACACATCTCCATCAAACTTTGCCCTTCTCACCGTAAAGCTGTGCCCACTCATCTTTATCATTCCCACCCGGGGAAAAAAAGTTCTGACCGTCCACCTTACCCATGCCTCTCATCATTTTATATGCTTCTTATAACTTCTTATATGCTTCAACCTCTGGTGCTCCAGCAAAAATAATCCAAGTTTGTCCAACCTTCTTTAGTTTAGAGATACAGCGAGGAAACAGGCCCTTCGGCCCACCGAGTCCGTGCCGACCAGCAATCCCTGTATATTAACACAATCCTACACAAGCTTTTGTTGCGTGCTAACTAGTCAGCAGGAAGACTACACATGATTACAATCTAGCCATTTACAGTGTACAGATACATGATAAGGGAATAACATTTAGTGCAAAGTAAACCCTGTAAAGTCCGATCAAAGATAGTCCGGGGGTCACCAATGAGGTAGATAGTAGTTCAGGACTGCTCTGTGGTTGTGGTAGGATGATTCAGTTGCCTGATAACAGCTGGAACAGTTTTTTATCATCATGCCATCAGGCTTCTGAACTCATAAACACATCATATATGTTGATTATTTTATTTATTATTGTCTTTTACCTACCAATGTCACTTTTATCTTATTTTTTTTAAATCTTAATTTTATCCTTGTAATATCATTGCTGAGGTGACCCGTTGTCTTGTCAAACACATTTCATTGCAGCGTTGACCCTGTGTTAACCTACATATGACAAATAAAACTGAACTGAACTGAAAGAAACTGTCCCTGAATTTGGAGGTATGCATTTTCACAAGTTATATGAGTAGAATTAGGCCATTCGGCCCATCGAGTCCACTCCGCCATTCAATCATGGCTAATTTCTGCCTCCTAATCCCATTTTCCTGCCTTCTCCCCAAACCCTTGACACCCGTTCTAATCAAGAAATTCCTGGATCTCATTTTGCAGGCCCTTCAAGCAGGGTGGTTTTGAGCTGTCCTTCATTGACGATTGTGGCATAGACAATAGGTACAGGAGTACGCCATTCGGCCCTTCAAGCCAGCACCGCCATTCAATGTGATCATGGCTGATCATCCCCAATCAGTACCCCCCGTTCCTGCCTTCTCCCCATATCCCGACTCTGCTATTTTTAAGTCAAGTTTTGTCATTGTGTTATAGTACCCGTCACAACTACAATTACTGTATTGCAACCCAGCGGTATAAATACTGATTTCTTTATCTTCAAGTAACCCTTGCACTCCCCTCCCTCTCTCCGTTCCTCCGCCACCCTAGTCATCGTACTAGTTCCACTGTCGTCCTGTTGAGATTCACTATCCGTATAATGCGCTATCATCTACCCCACATCCAACAACAGACCATTGTGGGCTCCACCTTTCCTTGATCAAAGATGCTTTTTGCATATCTTTCATTCATTTGTTCTATTACCACCGATATCTCTCATTTCCCTTTTCCCTGAATCTCAGTCTGAAGAAGGGTCACAACTCGAAATGTCACATATTCCTTTACTCCAGTGACACAACCTAACTTGCTAAGTTACTCGTTTTTTGGTGTCTATCTTCGGTGTAAACCAGCATTTGCAGTTTCCTTCCTCCTACGCATGACTGAACGATTTCCTGTGTTGCAGATATTCTAAGGTGTTACAGCATGCAGTAGATCACAGAATATGAAGAGCAAGCAGGTTCAAAGTTTGACCACATTAAAGGGTCTGTCCCACTTACGTGTCCTTGGCACGCAAATTACGCAACCTCGTGGTCGCGTTGAGGCGTACGGGCATCGTATGGCCGCGTGGGGCCGGTCCCACTGAGAAATGCGGAGGGGTATGTAGTTGTGCGCGACATTGCGCGGGGCTCCAAAATTTTTGTAGCGAACAAAATCTTCGCGCGGCAACGGCCTGTCGTGTAACTGACGGCCAAAGTGGGACAGGCCCAAGACCCTGGCGCGACGCAACGTCTCACCTCCAACAGCAGCAGAAGCAGGTAAATGATCGTCGATCTCAGCCTGGGGCTCACGGCCGTTGCGGTCCGGATCCGCCCCCACTTCTACTCCCAGAGCGGGGCCAAGAAAATTGAAGATGGATACAAAATGCAGGAGTAACTCAGCGGGACCGGCAGCATCGCTGGAGAGAAACAATGGGTGATGTTTCGAGTCAAGACCCTTCTTTCAGACTGAAGAAGGTTCTTGATCCAAAACATCACCCATTGCTTCTCTCCAGAGATGCTGCTGGTTCTTCTGAGTTACTGCAGCTTTGTGTCCATCTTCAAATGACGTCACGTGCTCCAGACGGCTGTGCGTACGCATGAAATCGCGCAGGACCGATGCGCCTCAACGCGACCACGAGGCCGCTGGAGATTAGAAGAATGAGGGGGGACCTTATTGAAACATGATACAGAATAGTAAAATGCTTGGATAGAGTGGATCTGGAGAGGATGTTTCCACTCGTGGGAGAGTCTAGGACTAGTCATATCGTTAGAATTGAAGGACATTCTTTAAGGAAGGAGATGAGAAGACATTTCTTTAGTCAGAGGGTGGTGAATCTGTGGAATTCTTTGCCACAGAAGACTGTGGTGGCCGTCAGTGGATATATTTAAGGCAGAGATAGATAGATTCTTGATTAGTACGGGTGTCAGAGGTTGTGGGGAGAAGGCAGGAGAATGGGGTTAGGAGGGAGAGATAGATCAGCCATGATTGAATGGTGGAGTAGACTTGATTAGCCGGAATGCCTAATTCTACTTCTATCACTTATGACCTTATAACTCACTGATTCGCTAAAAGGTTTCCACGTGAAGCTCTTTCAAGTCCTTTAGTTGTGATTGCATACAAGGTGCAAGGTGCCACAGAAAACAATTAGTGCCTAATATCAGGTTAATCCATCAAGGCGAGCCTGTGGCACAGACAGTTCCTTCAATCAGACTTTAATCAATGCAGCAGCAAGCTTCACTGATGTGAACACATTCATCACTGTTCCCATTTTCTCACTGTGCGCAAGACAAAGATCTTGTATTCTCTTCAGCACTTTGTAAAGGTTTGATATGTAGGAAGGAACTGCAGATGCTGGTTTACATTGAAGATGGACACAAAATGCTGGAGTAACTCAGCGGCTCAGGCAGCAGCATCTCTGGAGAAAAGGAATAGGTGACCTTTCGTGTCGAGACCCTTCACTGGACAGAGAGTCAGGGGAGGGGAGGGGAGGAGGGAAACTAGAGGAATGAAAATTTACAAAGAACAAATGAATGAAAGGTATGAAAAGAACAAATCAACACCCAGCCAGCAAAGATGATTAAGGAAAGGTGGGGCCCACTTTCATCCATTGTGGAGAAGGTGATAACGAGTGGATACAAACAATGAAACTGCAGCGAAACTAGCTGCGTAGAAAGAAACTGCAGATGCTGGTTTAAACTGAAGATCGGCACAAATGCTGGGGTAACTCAGCGGGGCAGGAATGGGGTAACTCAGCGAGAGAAGGAATGGGTGACATTTTGGGTGGAGACCCTTCTTCAGACGAGGATAGACACAAAATGTCACCCGGTGGCACCGCCAGTGATGACAGCCTTGCTAACAGTCTGTCTGTCTTTTAGTCTTTTTTGTTATTTTTAGTGTGTTTTAAAAAGTATGTGTTAATGTTCTCTGGTTTGTTTTGGGCGGGGGGGGGGGGGGGGGGGGTGGGGGGGGGTGTCGGAGGAAACTTTTTTTTCAATCTCTTACCCAGGCGGAGATGCGATTGTTTTCCGGATCGTATCTCCGGTCGCTCTGCGGCCTAACATCGTGGAGCTGGGGGCCTTGCTCGAGACTGACTTTGAGCCCCACCGCGGGGCCGTGGACTTACCATCGGAGCATATCCCTTGCCTGGGATCGACGCTCCATCGGGTAGACCGATGTCGGGAAGCTCTCAAGTCGCAGAAGGTTCGACCAGGGGTCCGATCGCCCTGCGCGGGGGAAGCTGAGATCCCCCCAATGCGGGAGCTTGTTCACCCCGACGCGGAGGGCCGACCGCCGGCTACGGGAGCCAAGATCGTCCCGTCAACGGAAGGCTCGAGAGGCCCCCGACCGCGGGAGAACAAAGAAGGGAAGAGATTTTGAACTTTTCTTTTGCCTTCCATCACAGTGAGGAATGTGGAGGGGTCACTGTGGTGGATGTTTATGTTAAAATGTATTTTGTGTGTTCTGTTGCTTTTTATTGCCATGACTATGGCAAATCAAATACTTTGAATGTTGCAGAACATACTGGGCTAATAAAGTATGATTAAGATTATGATTATGATGATTATGAAATGCTGGAGTTTCATAATCTCTGGCAGCATCAAGGCAGCATCTCTGGAGGGAAGGAATGGGTGACGTTTCAGGTCGAGACTCTTCTGCAGACTTGGGGTAGGCACAAAACGCTGGAGTAACTCCACGGGACAGGCAGCATATGTGGCGAGAAGGAATGAGTGACGTTTTGGGTCGAGAACCTTCTTCAGACTTGTCAGGGGAAAGGGAGAGGAGAGATATAGACGATAATGTAGAGAGATAAAGAACGATGAATGGAAGATATGCCAAAAAGTAACGATAATGAAGGAAACAGGCCATTGTTAGCTGCTGGCTGCGTGGAAACGAGAAGCTGGTGCGACTTGGGTGGGGGAGGGATAGAGAGAGAGGGAATGCCAGGGTTACTTGTAGTTAGAGAAATCAATATTCATACCACTGGGCTGATGTTGACAAGAATGATACATGAAGAGATTGAACTGTATAAAATTCTGTGAGGGCTTGATATAATTGATTTAGAGATGCTGCATTTCCACAATTACGAATCAAATAAGTTCTTACCCCCTCATTGAACCTGTGGCCTCTAGTTCTCAATTCTCCTACTCTGGGCATTTACCCAATCTATTCCTCTACTGATCTTGTACACCTCTACAGGATACCCCTCATCCTCCTGCACTACAGGGAATAAATTCCCAGCCTGCTCAACCTCCCCATGTAGTTCAGGCGCTCGAGTCCTGGCAACATCTTTGAGTCCCGGCAACATCCTCTCTGCGATTGTGTGGTGCTGAATTTAATACTCTATTCATAGATTGATGTGCAATTAAAACAAATCTGAGAAGACAGTGTAGGATTTCAGTTGTGATCACGTTCTCCTCAAGGTTAGGTTTCTGAAGCCGATCATATGATCAGTTTTACTGAGGGAGTGATGTAGTGTTACAAATAGCATAGATACAAAATGCTGGAGTAACTCAGCGGGACAGGCAGCATCTCTGGCGAGAAGGAATGAGTGACGTTTCGGGTCGAGACCCTTCTTCAGACTCCTTCACCTTGAACCTATGTCCTCAGGTCCTTGATTCCCCTACTCCAGGCAGGAGACAAACAGCATGCTGGCTTCCTGCACAGTGACTAATGGGCAACATTTTTTTATTCACTCGGTCACCCTTTCAAACACAGAAACATAGAAAATAGGTGCAGGAGTAGGCCATTCGGCCCTTCGAGCCTGCACCGCCATTCAATATGATCATGGCTGATCATCCAACTCAGTATCCTGAACCTGCCTTCTCTCCATACCCCCTGATCCCTTTAGCCACAAGGGCCACATCTAACTCCCTCTTAAATATAGCCAATGAACTGGCCTCAACTACCTTCTGTGGCAGAGAATTCCACAGATTCACCACTCTCTGTGTGAAAAATGTTTTTCTCATCTCGGTCCTAAAAGACTTCCCCCTTATCCTTAAACGGTGACCCCTTGTTCTGGACTTCCCCAACATCAGGAACAATCTTCCTGCATCTAGCCTGTCCAACCCCTTAAGAATTGTGTACGTTTCTATAAGATCCCCCCTCAATCTTCTAAATTCCAGCGAGTACAAGCCGAGTCTATCCAGTCTTTCTTCATATGAAAATCCTGCCATCCCAGGAATCAGTCTGGTGAACCTTCTCTGTACTCCCTCTATGGCAAGAATGTCTTTCCTCAGATTAGGAGACCAAAACTGTACACAATATGGTGCTGAATGTAATACTCTAAACAACTAGAGTAAACCCCAGTAACCATGCCAGGGTTGTCTCTCTACTTTATTAATGGCACCGTAATCCACCGAGCTGTCAAGGCTCACAGAAGTCTAGTTTAAACCTTTGAACAGGTTCTGTTCTTAGTTGGTTTGGTTGGTGAGATAGAGGAATACCGGGGCAGGATTTGGATCATCGCAAAAATGGAAGTGCATTAAAGCAAACATTTTAAATTATTAGTAAGTGAAGCATTCACCTTTTTTCATTGGGTCACTGACCATTTTGAAATGAATGGGCCACTATTGGCAAGCCAGCTCTGTGGTCCAAATCTGAAGGCGAGAGATAAGGAGAACCCTTAATGACCAATTATTGCTTGGGTGCTGGACTCAATGATGAACCTGGTGGCAGAGTGAGCAAGCTCAAACCTCACCATTTGACCACCAGTCTATGCTTCATCTTCACACAGAGGGTGGTGGGGACATGGACCAAGCATCCAGAGGAGAGCATAAGGTCACAAGTGATAGGAGCAGAATTAGGCCATTCAGCCCATCAAATCTACTCGGCCATTCAATCATGGCTGATCTATCTCTCCCTCTCAACCCCATTCTCCTGCCTTCTTCCCATAACTTTTGACACCTGTACGAATCAAGAATCTATCTATCTGTGCCTTAAAAATATCCACTGACTTGGCCTCCACATGCTTCTGTGGCAAAGAATTCCACAGATTCACCACTCTCTGACTAAAGACATTTCTCTTCATCTCCTTCCTAAAAGAACATCCTTTAATTCTGAGGCTATGACCTCTAGTCCTGGACTTTCCCACAAGTGGAAACGTCCTCTCCAGAGATGGTTGAGGTGGGTACTATAACGCTATTACACAAAACACGCACCTCCAGATTCAGGGACAGTTTCTTCCTAGCTGTTATCAGGCAACTGAACCACCCTACCACAACCAGAGAGCAGTCCTGAACTACTATCTACCTCATTGGTGACCCTTGGACTATCTTTGATCGGACTTTACTGTCTTTACCTTGCCTAATGGCTCGATTGTAACCGTGTATTGTCTTTCCACTGACTGGATGGATAGGTACATGGATAGGAAAGGTTTGGAGGTATATGGAGGTATATGGGCCAAACGTGAGCAGATGGAATTAGTCTTGATGTGCAATCTTGATCGGGGTGGGAAAGTGGAACCTAATCTGCGGAAAGACATTCTTGCCATAGAGGGAGTACAGAGGATGTCACCAGACTCATTCCTGGGATGGCAGGACTTTCATATGAAGAAAGACTGGATAGACTCGGCTTGTACTCGCTAGAATTTAGAAGATTGAGGGGGGGATCTTATAGAAACTTACAAAATTCTTAAGGGGTTGGACAGGCTAGATGCAGGAAGATTATTCCTGATGTTGGGGAAGTCCAGAACAAGGGGGTCACAGTTTAAGGATAAGGGGAAATCTTTTTGGACCGAGATGAGAAAATAATTTTTTACACAGAGATTGGTGAATCTGTGGAATTCTCTGCCACAGAAGGTAGTTGAGGCCAGTTCATTGGCTAGATTTAAGAGGGAGTTAGATGTGGCCCTTGTGGCTAAAGGGATCAGGGGGTATGGAGAGAAGGCAGGTACAGGATACTGAGTTGGATGATCAGCCATGATCATATTGTATGGCGGTGCAGGCTCGAAGGGCCGAATGGCCTACTCCTGCACCTATTTTCTATGTTTCTATGAATGGCCTGTTTTGGTGCTTTAAACTGTAACTATGACTCGATTATCCATATGAGGTGCAAGCAGCTGACGGCCAGTTTTCATATGACCGACGATTATTGTTCAGTTCTACTCGCCGGCAGCTCTCCCCCTTCTCCCCAATGATGTCGACGGAACCGCTGATCTTTTCTGGAACGTTCTGTCGCACAATTTGATGTGGAGCAGAGCTGCTTCCTACTCTGCTCCAAACTCACAAGAGGACTCCTGTTACATTAGTTACATGTGATCAGCCATGATCACATTGAATGGCGGTGCTGGCTCGAAGGGCCAAATGGCCTACTCCTGCACCTATTGTCTATTGTCTATTACTGTTGCAGGTGGAGTCACAGGGCAAAAGACGATCTGCCAGAGGAACTCTGCGGATCAGGCAGAATCTGCGGGGGGCAAAGGGATAATCGAGACCCTGCATCAGGACTCATCAGTAATGCAAGCATATCTGTGCCAGGACTCACAGGTTGATGTGTAGGAAGGAACGACAGATGCTAGTTCAAACCGAAGATACACACAAAATGCTGGTGTAACTCAGCGGGACAGGCAGCATCTCTGGAGAGAAGGAACGGGTGACGTTTCGGGTCGAGACCCTTCTTCAGACTCCTTCACCTTGAACCTAAGTCCTCTGGTCCTTGATTCCCCTACTCTGGGCAAGAGACTCTATTCCTCTCATGATTTTGTAAACTGCGTTCTGTGTGGAGAATGTCCTGATTCACTTCTCCAAATATTTCAGCAGTCAAGGGACAATATCTAGGATGGATTTGAAGCAAGGTTCTGAGGGAAAAAGGCTTACCTTCTAATCTTCCACACCATTTACACCGTGAAGGCACCTCAGGCAGTGGATCTATAGACATTAGACATTACAGGCCCTTCAGCCCAACGAGTCTGTGCTAACCAGCGATCATCCTTAGTGTTCACCCATGGAGGTGGAACCAGGGCGGTTGAGATAGCAGATGTGATACATACACTAACACTATCCTACACACTAAGGACAATTTTACAATTTTATCAAACACAGTTAACCACCATGTGGCCATCATGTGTTTGGAGTGTCGGAGGAAACCAAAGCTCCCGGCGAAAGCCCACGCGGTCGTAGGGAGAACGTACAAATTCCATACAGACAGCAGCCAAAGTCAGGATCAAACCCGAGTCTCTGGCACTGCAAGGCAGCAACTCTACCGCTACGCCACAGTGCCGTTACTTCAGCTGTGATCAATCAAATTAGCGTTGCAAAACCAGGATTAGGTGAAATGGCTGGAGGAGGGCTTATGCAGTTCTTATATCGGCTTAAAATCTGCCCTGTCGTTACTGGCAAGCCTTCCTTTGCCACCTGGTTTGGAGGGAGTCACCCTTACCACAAGCCATGGAGTGTTTCAATACAGGCACCCCACCAGTCTTCACAGGGCAACTAACCACAATCAATAAATAACCTGCCCCTGTCGTGTCAACTTCAACAGGAAGGACTGGGGGAGCAGGTACAAGGAATAACGTTTAAAGTGCCGCTTCAGACCACGTGACACCTCAAATTGTACATCCTTGTTGGAGGGAGTTCCAATCTCCTGGAATTCTAACAACACCATGGGGGTAACTTCATTACACAAGACAGCAGTGGTTTAAAAACTAGTGTCCTTCAAGCCTCACAAAGAGTGTTTATTGCCAATAAATAACTTGACATGCAGTCACTGTTGTAAAACAGTTACCGTGACAACCTAATTGTGAACAATAAGCTCCCAACTCTAATGCCCCACGAGCATGAAGGGTCTCGACCCGAAACGTCACCCATTCCTACTCTCCAGAGATGCTGCCTGTCCCGATGAGCTTTTTGTGTTGATATTCTTTTGAGCAATACTAGTTTAGGGATGTTCTTTGAGCCCGACGCCAGAGAGAACCACCAGCGGCCTCTGAAAATATTGGATAGAGACACAAAATGCTGGAGTAACTCAGCAGGTCAGGCAGCATCTCCGACTACATTCCTGCTCCCCGAAATTACTGGGTTCCTTTGTGTCCATTTGAGAGAGCCGGTGGCCCTGAATTCATGTGTAGGAAGGAACTGCAGATGCTGGTTTATGCCGAGGATAGACACAAAATGCTGGAGTAACTCAGCGGGACAGGGAGCATCTCTGGAGGAAAAGGAATATGTGACGTATCGGGTCCGAACCCTTCTTCAGACTGAACTTCTGGCACCTCCTACAGTGCAGTGCTCCAGTGGAATGTCAGCTTGAATTTCTTTGCTCAAAATGGGGATTGGGACTGGCGACCTTCTGAATGGGATGGGGTTGGGTTACCCAGAGGACCAAAGCTGGCTCTATGGTCGACTATATTTTGCAAGCCACCAGTATGCTTAACAAATGTTACCTTTCCTGAGAAATATTTTTTTGAAAAAGAAACATTTTAAACTGTTTGCTGGCGTGGGTCAGAAATAACCACTGCTTCCACTTTAAGTGCTGTTCCCCAAACGCCAATAATTATTTAGACCAGAGATACAGCGCAGAAACGGGCACTTCCGCCCACCAAGTCCATGCTGACCAGAGATCACCCCGTACACTAACACAATCCGACACACTGGGAACAATTTTACAACTTACTGATGCTAATTAACCTACAAACCTGTACGTCTTTGGAGTGTGGGAGAAAGTCGGAGCACCCGGAGAAAACCCACGCGGTCACGGGGAGAACGTACAAACTCTGTTCAGACAGCACCCGTCGTCAGGATCGAAACCGGGTCTCTGACGCTGTAAGGCAGCAACTCTACCCCTGCTCCTCCGACCACCCATTGACCAATCTCATTCCATCAACCAGACTCAATCCGTTCAGACAGCAGGTTTTTCACTTAACGTGCGGTTCATTACATAACTGTGAACTAAGGGGGAAGTTTTCTTTCCACGACCACTTCTTTATTCAGTGGCTTTCCTGGATTAAGAACAATCAACTTACTTCCTGGACTGATTCCTGGGATGTCAGGACTTTCATATGAAGAAAGACTGGATAGACTCGGCTTGTACTCGCTAGAATTTAGAGGATTGAGGGGGGATCTTATAGAAACTTACAAAATTCTTAAGGGGTTGGACAGGCTAGATGCAGGAAGATTGTTCCCAATGTTGGGGAAGTCCAGAACAAGGGGTCACAGTTTAAGGATAAGGGGGAAATCTTTTAGGACCGAGATGAGGAAAACATTTTTCACACAGAGAGTGGTGAATCTGTGGAATTCTCTGCCACAGAAGGTTGTTGAGGCCAGTTCATTGGCTATATTTAAGAGGGAGTTAGGTGTGGCCCTTGTGGCTAAAGGGATCAGCGGGTATGGAGAGAAGGCAGGTACGGGATACCGAGTTGGATGATCAGCCATGATCATATTGAATGGCGGTGCAGGCTCGAAGGGCCGAATGGCCTACTCCTGCACCTATTGTCTATGTTTCTTCCTTTAGTCTTCATCGCAGTGGAATTTGACAAAAGAGTAAACATAGAAACATAGAAAATAGGTGCAGGAGTAGGCCATTCGGCCCTTCGAGCCTGCACCGCCATTCGATATGATCATGGCTGATCATCCAACTCAGTATCCTGTACCTGCCTTCTCTCCATACCCCCTGATCCCTTTAGCCACAAGGGCCACATCAATATAGCCAATGAACTGGCCTCAACTACCTTCTGTGGCAGAGAATTCCACAGATTCACCAGATTCACCACTCTCTATGGAATATTTAATCCCTGGCATGAGCCCTGTGCATCTAAACCAGTTTTGGTGATAAAGAGCTTCAAATACACCTGATGTTTCTCAGACTCGTGAGGACATAAACATCAGCCGAGGTCCGTGTTCCTAACCTACAGGGAAACCCTTGTGGCTGTAGCTATGAATGGGTGA
Source organism: Amblyraja radiata (assembly GCF_010909765.2). NCBI lineage: Eukaryota > Metazoa > Chordata > Chondrichthyes > Rajiformes > Rajidae > Amblyraja > Amblyraja radiata. Next base: position 96,907,345 of record NC_045961.1, read on the forward strand.
GAGCGAGCACCAGTCTCTTCACAGCTCCTCTCCTCGCCCTCCTCCTTCTCCATTCACACTCCTTTATCCCAGGAAATTGGTTCCATCTGGGGACATGTATAAAGTGGACACGCACGAGAGGGAGCAATGACAAAGATTCATCATTAGTGTTCACCCATGGAGGTGGAACCAGGGCGGTCAAGATAGCCGATGTGCTACACACCAAACAATGTAAACGGCTCCAAATTCAATGGTGCAACTGGGGGCTGCACTAAACCAATGGACTGGATCATGGTCATAGATTCATCTGCCTTTGCGTTGGTCGAGCACCCACAATTAACAGAGAGCCCCTCCTGAAAGGTGGATGTTGAGGAAGACATGGTGGACAGGTCTTTGGTGCACACACCACCAAACTTGTCCCAGTTAATCTCCAGCTCCATTTTTTGCTGTGACTGCAGCAACAATGCCAAGGGATTGAGTGAGGGTGAAGGAAGGCTATGGACACGAGGAACTGCAGATGACGGTTGAGTTAAAAAAAAGACACTGAGTGCTGGAGTGACTCAGCGGGTCAGGCAACATCTCTGGAGAAAGGGACAGGTGGCATTTTGGGTCGGGACTCTTCTTCAGACTGAAAGAGGTATGAAGAAGGGTCCTGACCTGAAACGGCACTGATCTGTGGTCTCCAGAGATGCTGCCTGACCCGCTGTGTTAGTCCAGCACTTGTAAAGGAAGGCTTATTTGGTCTGGAGGGTGTGGATTCTATGTCCCCGACATGTATCATAGAAACATAGAAAATAGGTGCAGGAGTAGGCCATTCGGCCCTTCGAGCCTGCACCGCCATTCAATATGATCATGGCTGATCATCCAACTCAGTATCCTGTACCTGCCTTCTCTCCATACCCCCTGATCCCTTTAGCCACAAGGGCCACATCTAACTCCCTCTTAAATATAGCCAATGAACTGGCCTCAACTACTTTCTGTGGCAGAGAATTCCAGAGATTCACCATTCTCTGTGTGAAAAATGTTTTTCTCATCTCGGTCCTAAAAGATTTCCCCCTTATCCTTAAACTGTGACCCCTTGTTCTGGACTTCCCCAACATCGGGAACAATCTTCCTGCATCTAGCCTGTCCAACCCCTTAAGAATTTTGTACGTTTCTATAAGTATCTCAGCCCTTTGACTCTTAGGCAGAGTATTTTGATGCAGAAATTATCCCCACTCTCGAGAAAAGCAGAGGCCGAGGCAAAGGTACACCCCACGCAGCAGATGGTGGACAGGAGAAGCACTGCAAGGAAGCCGTGGGAATGACGTTGCATTAGTTGAGAGAGGGTGACAAAGGAACGTATTCACATTAGGAGTAACTCATCCAACACATAGCCCTGGAGATCAGCGCAGGAAGCAGGCCACACTCGGCATCTTTTCAGACGGCAAGATACATTTGGGAAAAGCTGGAAGCGCAGAAAGAAGCCTCAGTCAAGATTAGAAGAGGATCGAGGATTAGCTGTCACTGGGAAAAGGAGCAGTGTTAATTTAGCAGGCGTTTTGAAGGTCACCTGAAGTAGCTCCAGCGATTGCCACCCAGATCCTCAGTCGACGGAGGGGATTCACCGACTCTGGGGGAGCACGTCACAAGAAGGGAAACATCAGAATTATGATAGCATAACCAACTTTGCAGTCCCCAGCAAACGGCTTGGAACAGCTGCAGACACGACTCTTTAATAAAGTGAAGTGGGCACTTGACTATTTATTTATTTATTTCAAATGAAAAAAGAACTATTGGATATAAAAAATGTTCAATTCCAGTTGCATCTCCCAGCCACACCATTTCATCATAATGTTTTAAAATGTAGCTCCCACACTAAGACAGGGCACATGATAAAGTACCGTACGTTCTACCTGAGATTGTTCTTCATTCAGGGTTCTGAAGCCACCAATATTGATGACCCTCAAGATGGGCGCAGCGATGAATGGAGGTAAGGAACGGTGCAGGAGTGGGCTGGGGTCTCACCTCCCAGCACCCTCGAAAGCTCTCTGGGTGTTCCCTGCCTGTTTTCCTTCCCATATTCCACTACCTGTACCCTTTTGTCTTCTCCATTTAGACTTTAAAGCTACAGCCTGGAAATAGGCCCTTCGGCCCACCGAGTCCATGTTGATCACATCCTACACACACCAAGGACAATTTTACCACTAACCAACACCAATTAACCTACAAATGTGTATGTTTTTGGGATGTGGGAGGAAACCGGAGTATCTGGAGAAAATCCCGCAGTCACAGGGAGAATGTACAAACTCTGTACAGATAGCACCCGTTGTCTGGATCGAACCCGGGTCTCTGCCGCTGTAAAGCAGTAACTACCGCTGCACCGCTGTGCCACTCCAATTAACACCACTCGCCTCAGTTTCGAGCTCCACTCATGTCTTCCCCACCTAACTCTTCTGCCAATAAACCCGTCCTCACCAGGATCCACCTACCACTTGCTAGTTCTTGCCCCATCCCTCTCCCTCACCTCTCTCTAGTAGCTATCTCTCCTCTACTCCATCAATCTGAAGAAGGGACACAAAAAATAGCGGCGCCTCACGGCAGCGGCCTCTGCAGTCTGTCTGTTTGTTTTTAATTTTTGTCCTGTTGAGTGTATAGTTTGTTGTGGTTTATATATTGTTTTTAACAGTGTATGTGTGGGGGGGCGGGGAGTGGGGGAAACTTTTAAATCTCTTCCCTGTGCGGAGCACCCGACCTTTTCACTGTCGGGTCTCCGTTGTCGTTGGGGCCTAGCACCGTGGAGCGGCCTCCAACCGGAACGACCTGGGGGCTCCAGTCGCGGAGCCTGCGAACTCACCATCGTGGGGCTGGCCGGCTTCGGAGCGTGGAGAGCTGTGGTGGCACGCGGCTGCGACCCGACTCCGGAGCTTCGGAGGCTCCAGCCGCAGGCCCGGTGGACAGGAACATCGGGAGCTCACGGGTCCCTGGTGGGAGACCGCTTTTCGGAGCTCCCGCAACGGCAACTTTTCCCGCCCAAATTGCGGGCTTGAAAACGACCCGGAGCGGGGCCTGACATCGCCCGGCGCGGCTTTAACGTCCGCGGGACTTGTCAGCGCCCGCCGGGGCTCCAAAATCAAGACCCGGAGCGGGGCCTTGCATCGCCCGGCGCGGCTTTAACAGCAGCGGGATTTACCATCGGGAAAAGAATGGAGAGCAGAGGAGAGACAAGACTTTGCCTTCCATCACAGTGAGGAGGAGATTTACTGTGATGGATGTTTGTGTGAATTGTGTTGGTTGTGTGCCTTGTTAATTGTTTCTTCTTGTTGTATGGCTGCAGAACCAAATTTCGTTTGAACTTCATTTGAGGTTCAAATGACAATAAACGGTATTGTATTGTAAGCTGGAGTACCTCAGCGGGACAGGCAGCATCTCTGGGGAGAAGGAATGGGAGACGTTTCAGGTCCAGACCTTTCTTCTGAAGAAGGGTCCTGACCTGAAACATCATCTGACCATATAAAAGACCATTGGTGATTATCCACGCTATGACCAATATATAAATTCATATGTTAAATGGTCATAGGGGCACCTGATAGGAGCAGAATTAATCCATTCGGCCCATCAAGTCTACTCCGCCATTCAATCATGGCTGATATATCTCTCCTGTATGCTGTATCTTACAATAAATCAATAGTGATGTGACTGGGTAAAACATAAAAACATAGAAAATAGGTGCAGGAGTAGGCCATTTGGCCCTTCGAGCCATATATCTTGAAGAAAGACTGGATAGACTCGGCTTGTACCCGCTAGAATTTAGAAGATTGAGGGGGGATCTTATAGAAACTTACAAAATTCTTAAGGGGTTGGACACGCTAGATGCAGGAAGATTGTTCCCGATGTTGGGGAAGTCCAGAACTATGGGTCACAGTTTAAGGATAAGAGGGAAATCTTTTAGGACCGAGATGAGAAAAACATTTTTCACACAGAGAGTGGTGAATCTCTGGAACTCTCTGCCACAGAAGGTAGTTGAGGCCAGATCATTGGCTATATTTATGAGGGAGTTAGATGTGGCCCTTGTGGCAAAAGGGATCAGGGGGTATGGAGAGAAGGCAGGTACAGGATACTGAGTTGGATGATCAGACATGATCATATTGAATGGCGGTGCAGGCTCGAAGGGCCGAATGGCCTACTCCTGCACCTATTTTCTATGTTTCTAAAACTGAGAACGATGAAATTTGTCATGAATGGCATGTGCTCTGCTTTATGAATATGTTTTATCAAATGGGGACATTGTGTATTTGGTCTGGTGGATACATTACAAACTGTAATGCCAGCACAGTGGCATAGCTGATCGAGCTGCTGCCTCACAGCACCGGAGACCCAGGTTCCATCTATGTGGAGTTTGCACGTTCTCCCCGTGACCGTGTGGGTTTCTTCCAGGTGCTCCGGTTTCCTCCCACATCCCAAAGACGTGCAGGTTTGCACATTAATTAACCTTTGTGAATAGCCCCGAACATGTAGGGAGTGAATGAAAAAATGTGAAAACAGAACCAGAGTGAATGGGTCAGCATGGACACGTGGGCTGAAGGACCTGTTTGAATGCTGTATCTTTCAATAAATCAATAGTGGTGTGACTGGGTAAATCATGAAAACATAGAAAATAGGTGCAGGATTAGGCCATTTGGCCCCTCGAGACAGCACTGCCATTCAATATGATCATGGATGATCATCCAAAATCAGTCCCTCGTTCCTGCTTTCTCCCCATATCCCTTGATTCCGTTAGCCCTAAGAACTATATCAGGGTAAAGGAAAATTGAATGATTAGACTGAAATGGACACCTTTGAAAATTCAGGACAATTAATTAAAAAAACAGAGAGCTGATAAATGTATCCCTATTTTTTATAGCCACTGAATACAAGTGATTATACCTAACATTGATGATGGAACATAGATGGACAATAACTGGTGGTCTAACCATGATATAGACAACTAACTGAATTTTTTTTTAAACGGACTTGTTGATTGTTTAAGAAGGAACTGCAGATGCTTGAGAATCGAAGGTACACAAAAATGCTGGAGAAACAGCTGGGTGAGGCAGAATCTATGGAGCGAAGGAAATAGGCAACGTTTCGGGTCGAAACCCTTCAGACTTGTTGATTGGTTTTGTTTACAATTTGACTATTTTGCCCCATCAGGACAATTTACTGCATTAAATCTATATTACTAAAACTCTGTTCTTGACCGGTTGTGGCTTTCTGTGCTGCGGTTTCCGAGAGTACGCCGCCACCTACGGCCATCATTTTTGGCCACCTCGCTCAGAGCCCCCCTCCGCCGCATGTGTGCCGAGGATTTTTCCCGTCGATGAAAATTGACAGAGATATTAATGTTTTTACAACATTCCCCATTCCCTCTGCTGCCCCTGCTGGCGGCAGGGGGGAGGGACTATAAAACCAGGAAGTGGTGTGCCTCAATCAGTCTCTGCAAGTGGTGTGCCTCAATCAGTCTCTGCAAGTGGTGTGCCTCAATCAGAGCTCTGAATGACTGACAAATGTCTACAGCACTGTGAGTACCCTTAATTTGGTTTGAAAATGAAAATATGGTTAGAGGTAAAAAAGAACTGCCTGCAAATAGTTGTTTGGGTTTGGGTTGAAGTAAAAAGGCACTCTCCTCCCCCCCCTCTCCTCCTCCTTCTCCCCCCCCCCCTCCTCCTCCCCCCCCCCCCCCCCCCCCCCCCTCCTCCCCCCCCCCCCCCCCCCCTCCCCCCCCCCCTCTCCCCCCCCTCCCCCCCCCTCTCCTCCTCCCCCCCCTCTCCTCCTCCCCCCCTCTCCTCCTCCCCCCTCCTCCCCCCCTCCTCCCCCCCTCCTCTCCTCCTCCCCCCCTCCCCTCTCCTCCCCCCCCTCCCCTCTCCTCCCCCCCCTCCCCTCTCCTCCCCCCCCTCCCCTCTCCTCCCCCCCTCCCCTCTCCTCCCCTCTCCTACCCCCCTCTCCTCTCCCCCACCCTCTCCTCCCTCCCCCTCTCCTCCCTCCCCCCCTCCTCCTCTCTCCTCCCCCCCTCTCTCTCTCTCCCCTCCTCCCCTCCATTAGCGTGAGTGCGGGAGGGGGGGGGTAGTTAGTGTGTGTGACGCTGCATGCCGCCTCCCCCCCCCCTCCCACAACCACACGTTGGTCCCCCCCCCTCCCACAACCGCACGTTGGGGGCACAGACCCAACGGGTCTGCACTTGGTCTAGTATATGATAAAAATGCGAGGAAGGAACTGCAGATGCTGGTTTACACTGAAGATAGACACAAAATGCTGGAGTAACTCAGTGGGACAGGCAGCATCTCTGAAGAAGCGTCTCGACCCGAAACGTCACTCATTCCTTCTCTCCAGAGATGCTGCCTGTCCCGCTGAGTTACTCCAGCATTTTGTGTCTATCTTTGATAGAAATGCAACTTGTCTGGGAGTCAACTCCTCAATGGAAACTTGGTGAATTTAGAACATAGATAACTGGGTTGTTTACATAGAAACATAGAAAATAGGTGCAGGAGTAGGCCATTCGGCCCTTCGAGCCTGCACCGCCATTCAATATGATCATGGCTGATCATCCAACTCAATATCCCATCCCTGCCTTCTCTCCATACCCCCTGATCCCATTAGCCACAAGGGCCACATCTAACTCCCTCTTAAATATAGCCAATGAACTGGCCTCAACTACCTTCTGTGGCAGAGAATTCCACAGATTCACCACTCTCTGTGTTTGTGGACCATCTTCCTATGGAATTCATAATGTTCATCCCAAATTACGTATCTCCACTTCGTAAATCACCCATCATCATTCACTTGATTTACGGTAAATTTACCCCCAGATCAGCGCATGCATTAAGCAGCATTCACATTATGAAACAGATTTCCATTCCACCACTTTACATTCAGTTTTTCCCTCTTTATTGAGGGGAAAAAAAAACGCAGATTAAAATGCAAATATGAATCTGATGATTGAACAGGGATAGAAGAGGAAGTTAAATCACTCAGTGGGTAACAGCGGTGCCAAATTGAGTGTCATCTTGAGATTAAATGGCTGATGAACGGATGTGAAGAGCTCAACATGAGCGCACAAAAAGACGCGTTTAAATATTCCAGCATACATTTTTGAAGACAATTTGCTACTTGTACACACCCTGCACGTTACAACAGCAAAAATAACGGAACCTTTGGTATAGAAACCAACATTGTTCCCGGGGTTAATTAAAATAGCATTTAATTTATCAAAGATGATGTAGCCGCTGCTGATTGTGTATAGAAATATACTTTCAGCAAGGAGACAACCCAACCACACATCTGAGCCGTTGTTCCAAACATGATATTTTAAGCTGTTACCACCAGCTGGTTTCCCTGCAAGTAACTGCTGTCTTGACCGCAACATGCTTGTCTGCTAGTGCCTGCCTGTCTGAAAGGAAGAGGGATGCAGGCAAGGGCAGTCAGGCAGAATCAGTTTGGAGCACTTTTCCATCCATATCTAAACCTCTTTTAAACATTATAATCCCTCCTGCCTCGACTACTTCTGCCGGCAGCTCATTCCACAGATTACCCCCGTGTGAAAAAGTTGCCTCATAGATTAGTGTAATTTAGTTCTGGAGATACAGCGTGAAAACAGGCCCTTTGGCCCACTGAGTCTGCTCCGACCAACAATCACCCGTAGACTAGTTCTGTCCTATACACTAGGGACAATTTACAGAAGCCAATTAACCTACAAACCTGGGTTCAAGGAGGAACTGCAGATGCTGGAAGATCGAAGGTACACAAAAATGCTGGAGAAACTCAGTGGGTGCAGCAGCATCTATGGAGCGAAGGAAATAGGTGACTTTTCGGGCCGAAACCCTTCTTCAGACTGATGGGGGGGTGGGGGGGAGAAGGAAGGAAAAAGGGAGGAGGAGGAGCCCGAGGGCGGGGGGATGGGAGGAGATAGCTCGAGGGTTAAGGAAGGGGAGGAGACAGCAAGGGCTAGCAAAACTGGGAGAATTCAACATTCATGCCATCCGGACGCAAGCAACCCAGGCGGAATATGAGGTGCTGTTCCTCCAATTTCCGGTGTTGCTCACTCTGGCAATGGAGGAGACCCAGGACAGAGAGGTCGGATTGGGAATGGGAGGGGGAGTTGAAGTGCTGAGCCACCGGGAGTTCAGGTAGGTTATTGCGGACTGAGCGGAGGTGTTCGGCGAAACGATCGCCCAACCTCCGCTTAGTCTCCCCGATGTGTAAATCAGCTGACACTACAAACCTATACATTTGTCTTTGGAATGTGCCAGGAAACCTGAGCATCCCACGTGGTGACTGAGTGAACGTACAAACTCCGTACAGCTAGTGCCCAGCATCAGGACCAAACCAGGGGTTCTGGCACTGCAAGGCAGCAACACTACCACTACACCACTATGCTGCCTAGTTAATCATGGCACCAAATCTATAGAGTTGGTGTTATCTGATCAAATAATGCAATGGAAATACATTATGAGAACAAAGGGAGACAGCGTGAATTTAACATTAGTTTAGTTTTCTGTCACCTATACTGAGGCACAGTGAAATGTTTTTACATATTACATGCATGAAATTCAACTCGAGTGGGCCTGCAATGCAGCGTCCTTCATACAAAGTGCCTGATATTCCTTTATATTGAAATTAATAGTGTAATGGGAAATGAGGCAAAATCATCGATTGGTGGATGTTTTGACAAGGTTGTTTCCCATCCCATACTTGAATCCAAGGAAGGCACCTTCTATGGCCCAGTTCTTCCCAAACTTACAATGGGGTGTCAGAATAGTACCAATTTCAAATTCCTGATGGGAATATCAAATCCACAAATCTACTGAGAGTTCTAACAATGGGAGCATACCACCCTTAACTGATGAACAGATAATTCCCCATAACTTCCCAGTCCTTCACGGGCACTGACCTCCCGAATATTGAGAGGATCTACGGGAGGCACTGCCTCAAAAAGGCAGCCAACATCATCATGGACTCTCACCACACTGACCGCACTCTCATTTCACTCTTGCCATTAAGGAAGAGGGTCAGAAAACTGTGACCTCCAGGATCAGGAACAGGGTGGCACCGTGGTAGAGTTACACAAAAATGCTGGAGAAACTCAGCGGGTGCAGCAGCATCTATGGAGCGAAGGAGATAGGCAACGTTTCGGGCCGAAACGTTGCCTATCTCCTTCGCTCCATAGATGCTGCTGCACCCCGCTGAGTTTCTCCAGCATTTTTGTGTACCTTCGATTTTCCAGCATCTGCAGTTCCTTCTTAAACACAGTGGTAGAGTTATCTGCCTCACAACGCCAGAGACACAGGCTGGATCCTGGCTACGCGTGCTGTCTGTACGGAGTTTGTACGTTCTCCCCATGACGGCGTGGGTTTCCCCCGGGTGCTCCAGTTTCCTCCCACACTCCAAAGATGCACAGGGTTGTAGGTTAATTGGCTTTGGTAAAGATTGTAAATTGTCCCTTGTGTGTCGGATAGTGCTGGTATACGGGGTGATCGCTGGTCAGCGCACACTTGATGGGCCGAAAGGCCCGTTTCCGCACTGTATCTCTAAAGCTAAAAGTTAAAGCTTCTCCCCAAACAACCATCAGGCTAATGAACTCGACAAACGGCAGCTAAACTTCCAACTACAAGATGCTTTGGTTGCACTAAGGACTTTATACTTTTGCTTTTGAACTATGTTGGGGGGTTTTTAAGTTACTGAACATTTTTAGTCTATATTATCTGTTGAGTGCTGTGTTTACAAATGCTGTTGTGCAGCTGTAAGTAAGAATTTTGATGTTCAATTTCGGTACTATACGCCAATAAAACACTCATAAACTATCGGTTCGTTGAACCAACTGCACAACCCTAATCCTACCTCAGCAACGGAACAGTGCAGACCACCTCTTGTACTGCCATCGACTTGTTTCTTTAAAAATTGCGTTGTACACTAAGGTCTTGTTTTTTTTTCTGTACTATTTTGCAGAATTTGAATGTAATCTCAGTGTCGTTTGGGCTTCTGTGTGCTGCTGGTGTAAGCCAGATTTTCGTTGTTCCTCTACCTCAGTGTGCTTGGCATATGACAATAAACCCAACTTGACTATGGCCTTTTAACTGTGAACCAGATCACTATGTTAAAAAACCCCCAAATGCTTGCTGGCCCATGCAGGGAAGAACAGGAGAGCAGAATCAATTTGGAGAGGCTTCTCAAAGGCCCAGCACAGATTTGATAGGCCAAATGGCCTCCCCCTCTGATGCATGATCCTGCGATTTAAACATTCTTAATCTGAGAGTCATAAAGCACAGAAATGGGGCCCTTCAATGCACTCTCTCTGCACCAAACTAATCTATACTGATTGCATTTACCAGCACGTAATCTGTAACCTTCTATGTCTTGCTTGTTCTAGTGCTCATGAATGTTGTGAGTTTTGCCTCCAGCACCTTCTAGGCAGTGCATTGCGGCCTTCATGTCTAGCCACTCTCTGGGTGAAAAAATAATAATATTTAAATCCCCTCTCGATCTCGTATGTAAATCTAAACCCATGGCCTCTAGTTATAGACGTCTCAGCTATAAGGAACAATTTATAACTGTCATCGTCCCTCACAATTTTGTACACGTCTATCAGATCCTTCCTCAGCCTTTTCTGCACCAAGGAAAATAAATCCAGTCTCCATATAACGGAGATATTTCACTCCAGGCAACATCCTGGTTAATCCTCCCTGCATTCTGGCCAGAGCAATCCATCGGCATAATACTTACACTAAATTCTGACATGGTGTTGGCCAACAGAGGGGCTGTGGGGAGAAATTGTGCAAAACTACTCAATATTCATTGGTGTTAACAAGAATGAGAAGTGGTCCATTGAAATATGGGAGGTACAGAGAGGAGTTGATGTGTTTCGAGACTACTTATTCTAGAATCTAGTGAAGGGGGCACATTCTGGATAAAAGGTCTGCCATTTGAGACTAAAGATGAGGATTAATGTCTTTATCCGAAAAGGGGCAGTATTTGGAATTAGCTAATCCGATAAAAGCATTTTATCAGGATGCATCACCGCATGGTTTGGGAACAACTCCATCCAAGACCGCAAGAAATTGCAGAGAATTGTGGACGCAACCCAGACCGTCACAAAAACCAACCTCCCTTCCATTGACTCCATCTACACTTCACCCTGCCTCGGCAAGGCCACCAGTATAATCAAGGGCGAGTCTCACCCCAGCCACTCCTTCTTCTAACCTCTCCCGTCAGCCAAGAGGTACAGAAGTGTGAAAACGCACACCTCGAGATTCAGGGACAGGGACAGTTTCTTCCCAGCTGTTATCAGGCAACTGAACCATCCTATCACCAACTGGAGGGCGGACCTAAGCTACCATCTACCTCACTGGAGATCCTCTGACCATCTTTAATCAGTCTTTATCTTGTACTATCCCCTTTATCCTGTATCTGTACACTGCGGACGGCGTGTTTGATACCACGTATAGTCTTTCCGCTGACTTGATAGCACGCAACAAAAAAGCTTTTCCCTGTACCTCGATACACGTGATAATAAACTAAACTAACTTAACCCAGAGGCCTGCGATGCTGCATCATATATTATGGTCAAGGTTTTTTGTTTTAACATGGGAATCAGGGGATATGGAGATCGGGGAGGAGAGTGACTTTGGTTCAGGTGCGGCCATTTTGTTATAGAGCGGTTGTTTCACTGACCTGATCCGTAGCCATGACAACGTTGGTGTGGTGCCTCCGCCAAAGACCCAAACGGTGAAGAATACGATGAGCAGGGTGGTGGTGAACATCATCTGTCTGGCATACGTCGCGGTGTCTCGGATCGCCAGGGCGAAGGCCATGGCTCCTCTCAAACCTGCAGGAAGGCAAGTGCAGCGTTAATTTATTTTAAGAACGTGGAACAGTTCAGCCCAACAACAGGCCCTTCGGCCCACCATGTCTGTGTCAAACATGACGCCAAGATCAACTCTTGTCTTCTTGCACACAATCCATATCCCTCCGTTTCCCTGTGCCTATTCAAAAGTCTGAAAATTGCCACTATCATATCTCCCTCAGCCACAACCTCCAATGGCAGAGTTGCTGCCTTACAGCGCCAGAGATTACAGTCTAATGCCCCTGTCCCACTTAGGAAACCTGAACAGAAACCTCTGGAGACTTTGCGCCCTACCCAAGGTTTCCGTGCGGTTCCCGGAGGTTGCAGGTGGTTGCAGGCAGTGGAAGCAGGTAGGGAGACTGACAAAGACCCCTGGAAACAGCACAGAAACCTTGGGTGGGGCACAAAGTCTCCAGAGGTTTCCGGTTCAGGTTTCCTAAGTGGGACAGGGGCATTGCAGCTTTGATCCTGACTATGGGTGCTGTCTGTGTGGAGTTAGTACATTCTCCCTATGACCACGTGGGTTTTGGCCAGGTCCTCCTGCACTCCAAAGACCCACAGGTTTATAGGTTCAGTGGCTTCGGTAAAAAACTGTAAACTGTCCCTAGTGTCTCATGTACAGGGTGATCGCTGGTCGACGCGGACACGGTGAGCTGAAGGACCTGTTTCCCCCGCTGTATCTCTAAAGTCTAAACTTGCCCCACACATCTCCTTTAAACGTTGCTCCTCTCACCTTAAAGCAATGTCTTCCAGTAGTTGATTTTATTCCACCCTGGAGGAAAGGGATTTTGACTGTCTACCCTATCCATGCCTCTTTTAATTTAAGATATATAATTTAATATAATTTTTATTTTATATATAAGTACATTTAATATACTTCTATCTGGTCTCCCCACAACCTCTGGCATTCCAAAGAAAACAATCCAAGTCTGTCCAGCCTCCCCCTGCAGCTTTTCCTTTTGAAAAGCAGGCTGTGGTCATCAGCGGGAAGGCACAATTGATGCTCATCTTAAATGGATTTCTGTGCAGTTCAGAGCTAATACTGTGCGTCTGGAGTCACATATCAATTAGATCAAATACATCTGTGTTTCTTCTAAGGAAATGAACAAAATGATATTTTGTCAAAACACATCGGACGGTAAATGATCGTCATTAAGTCATCAATTCATTGGAAAAAAGTCACGGGAAACATTTCTTTAAAAACTGAAGCTATTTGTGCAGCATAGTGGCACAGCTGCTGCCTCACGGGGCCAGAGACCCGGGGTTCATCCCGACCTCAGGATGTAAAAACTGTAAATTGTCCTTAGTGACAATTTGGGACGACAGATGGCACAATGGGCTAAGTGTTCGGCTGGCAACCGGAAGGCGGCCGGTTCGAGTCCCGCTTGGAGTGCATACTGTCGTTGTGTCCTTGGGCAAGACACTTCACCCACCTTTGCCTGTGTGTGAATGTGTGTGAGTGATTGGTGGTGGTCGGAGGGGCCGTAGGCGCAGATTGGCAGCCACGCTTCCGTCAGTCTGCCCCAGGGCAGCTGTGGCTACAGAAGTAGCTTACCACCACCGAGTGTGACTGAGGAGTGAATGAATAATGCGATGTAAAGCGCCTTGAGTATTAGAAAGGCGCTATATAAATCCCATCCATTATTATTATTATTATTAGTGTGTAGCGTCTGTGTGGAGTTTGCATGTTCTCTCCATGACCGCGTGGCTTTCCTTCGGGTGCTCCGGTTTCCTCCCACATCCCAAAGACGTGGGTGTTGGTAGGTCAATTGTCCTCAGTAAAATTGCCCCCAATGTGTAGGGTGCGGATGCTAAACATAGATACATAGATCTACTGTCCTCGGGTGATCAAGGAAAGACTTCAAATACTGGAGTAATTCAGCGGGTCAGGCAGTAGCCCTGGAGGACATGAATAGGTGATGTTTTGGATCGAGACATTTCTTCAAGCTATGCCTGCCTGATCGATGGTGGACTTGTGGGCCGAAGAGCTCGCTTCCATGCTGTATCTCAAAATTAAACTCTAAGCTAAAAACCTCGGCAAAATCCACAATGAGGGCACGCAAGACCACAAAGATAGTGTGGGAAACAGCAGGCAACTCGGGATTAGAGATTTTAAGAGAAAACAGAAGTATAAATTGCAAGGACATGAGAGGCGCTCCCCCACTATGGCAGTGTCATCTTCCGAATACACCAGAAGGCACAGCAGTGCAGAATGCAGATTTGTTGCCTCATGGCAGAGACCAGAGTTCGATTCTGACCACAGGTACAGTCTGTGTGGTGTCGAACACTCTCTGTGACCACATTGGTTTCCTCTGGTTTCCCGCTACTTGGCAAGGCCGTGCAGGTTGGTCGGTTTACTAATCACTGTAAATTGATCCCTAGAGCGCAGGCAAATGGTAAAATCTGGGGGTGGGGGTGAGGGGCTGAGGACGTTGGGAGGGTAAGAAATTTAGGATTCTCGGATGTGTGTGGACGGGAGGTTGATGGTGTGCGCAGATTTGTTAGGCCGCAAAGCCTGTTTCCACGCTGTCTCCCTTGACGGCAGAAAACTTTCAGACGGCCACAGAAACATGTTTCAAAGCAAAAGCACCCACTTCCTTCTGTTCTGATCTACATCACATACCAAAACCACAAGCACTAAAATAGATTTTATCACCGTAATTGCATTTGCATTTATGCTACGAAAATTGGCTGCAGCTTTTACTTCACTACCAAATGACCACACATCAAAAGTACTTCTTTAATTGCCGTCTGATATTGTGGGATAGTGAAAGATTTGAAATAAACACATATCCATCTTTGGTAGCATGTTCCGTCTGTTTTGGGTAAATTTATTTCTGCATTAAAATGGCATTCTAAATTCGGAGCTGCGCAGTGGTGCAGTGGTAGAGCTGTTGCCTTTCAGCGCCAGAGGCCTGGGCACCATCCACACTACGGGTGCTGTCTGTACAGATTTTGTACATTCTCCCCTTTTCCTAATCTGACACCATTTCAGATAATAATCTGCCTTCATGTTCTTGCCACCAAAGTGGATAACCTCACATTTTACTTCGGAGTCACGTGAGTGACTACGTGAAGAACCCCGCCAGGACGCGTGCGTGTCATATCGCTTTCACGCTTGCGAAACGACAGGCGGGGTGGAGCGTTCCCCCGCAGCGGTAAATTTGAAACCGCGACCTGCAGGTAAGTGACTTACTCTGCGGTAGTTTTTTGTCCCAGCGCTGTTTTTACACAGGGGGGGGGGGGGAAGCTGGACAAAATAGTGTCCACAAGTGCTGCGAGTGAAGCTGGCTGGGGAGGACCGCGAAGTTGCGGGAGCCAGCAGCAGCTAAAGGCACAAGCCCCGTAAGTGGGATCAGCTGTGCCGACTTTTGGTCACGCGCTGGCCAGAACACCACGGCCGGGCGGGAGACTATTCAGAATGGGACCGTCGACTTTGACAAGTCGAAACGGCAGGAGGCGGGGTGGAACGACGTTCCCCCGTAGCGACAGTTTAAACCTGGACCTGCAGGTAAGTGAAACTGCGGTCTTTATTCTCCCCATACTGTTTCACAGGTGAGGAAACATGGAGAGCTGTGCAAACAACGGCAGGCGGCACAGGAATCACCCGTAAGGGAACAGCTGTGCCCGACTTCGCTCCCGCACCGGCCAGATTAAACACCATGGTTGGGCGGGAGACTATACAGAACGGAGCCGTTGGCTTTGACAAGTCAAAACGGCAGGAGGAGGGGTGGAAGGACGTTTCCCCTTAACGGCAAGTTTTAACCCTGGACCTGCAGGTATGTGATACTGCGGTCTTTATTGTTCCCATGCTGTTCTACAGGTGGGGCGAAACATGCACAAGGCAAAGAAGTCGACCAGAGCTGCGACAAAGCTGGCGGGGGAAGACCGTGGAGCTGCGGACGCCAGCAGCGGCCGGCGGCACAGGAATCACCCGTAAGGGAACAGCTGTGCCCGACTTCGCCCCCGCACCGGCCAGATTAAACACTGCGTCTGGGCGGGAAGGCAAGAAGAAAACCAAAAGAGTCGTTGACTGATGAGTCCGACTTTGAGCAGCCGCGAGCTGTGAGCGCTGGAGCCGGTTGGAGCGGCTTATGGAGCAGAGCTCCAACATGACAGACTCCGGGAGATGAGGTCTAGTCACCGTGGGGATATAAAAAACACCCACAGCAGCACCTCTTGTAGGGCTGCACAGTGCATCTCCCTCGTCAGAGGGGAGTACTGGGGGGTCAATTCTGGGCTGACCCTGAAGAGGGGTTTTGACGAACAAAACTACAAGTGTGCAGGGGGTGCAGGAAGGCAAAATCTACTGGTCATGGTGTCCAAATACATACAGCCAGACCACGATGGACACCACTGCAAAAATACTTGGGACCAGGAAGCTGCGCATCCCTGAATGTTCCAGTCGTGGAAATAGCATCTGGAAACATGTCGGAGCAGGACTTAGGAAAGCCCTGGGGCTCATAAAGGCGACAACATTAAGGATCTCCTACAGCCAAAGACAGCACCCTTATGCACCCACCAGCAGAACAAGAGAAGCTGGTGAAAGCTCGAAGGCCGGGCATACAGGACAGCGGTCTTTTAGACCATAGCCCAGACCGGCCTTCCTGGAAGATGCGCAAACCCCCAACCCAAAAACAAACCCAGACACCGGCGCCTCAACCTCCACGAAGACCACACAGAAGAAGCAAACTTCCACTGGTAACAATGGAGGTAGGTGGGTCTGGTCCCTTACAAATTATAGGAAGAGTGGATAATACACACATTGGTGGGAGATTACACTCTTTTGGATACATGGTGTATATTAACTACAGACACTTATATCCTAAGCAGTATCCAGGGATATACCGTTGAATTGTGCAAAAGGGGTAATGGGTAAACCCAACACGATTGGCTAGAATACATTGTACTATATATTCAGTACAAAATGGGAACTGGTAACTGCTAAAGGATTGATTTCCAAAGGTTACTCCATGGCTAGCATCGACCTAAAAGATGCTTACTATTCAGTGCCTACACGGACTGATCACAAACGTTATTTAAAAAAATTCAACTGGATGGGGCAGCTCTGGCAGTATAGAGCTCTACCAAATACATAATCATATGATCAAACTAATTGTGGGCATAACTTTGGAGTTGGCCTAACTAGCTGTAACAGCCACCATACAATTGGGTGAAAACTGGGGTTATCATCCATCCAGTTAAATCTAAACTAACGCCTACCAACATAATGGATTATTTGGGGTTCACTATTGACAGCTCACATGTCGGTGACTTTACCAAAGGACAAGGCTACAGTCTTAACTGAGACCTGCAACAACCCCACTGACATCAGTGAACCGTCTATCAGATTGGTAGCAAGTATAATTGGCATATAGTGTCTGCCTTTCCAGCCACACAATTTGGACCTTTGTATTACCAAAAATCTACAAAGGGCAAAATACAAACACTCAAAGTTAATACTGGTCATTTCGACAGACCAATAAGCCACCAATCAAAGCTTATGGAATTAAAATGGTGGAGGGATAACATTCGGCATTGTTCCAACCCTATCGTTATCAGCAAACCCTTAGTGGTGCTACAAACTGATGCCAGTGCGCTTGGTTGGGGTACTACCAATTTCCATCTCCATCTGTGGAGGTAGATGAAAGGCACAGGAGGCATCATTATCACAGACACTGGGCATAAACTACCTGGAAATGTGGGGTGCGTTCTATGGCCTAAAGTCATACTGCTCTGGGATAAATCACCAGCATGTTAGACTACAGAGTGACAATCTGACTAATACAATTTGGTAATGGTGTATCCAGAGAAATATTTGAATATCAGCTACTTACCTACCAGGTAACCCAAAATTCAGTGACAAACATCAGGTCACGCAAATTCAATAAAATAAGACTTAATCACCAGTTACCAAACTGTGTTTCTTGGGAACCAGACACCTGGGACAGCAGGGACAGATGCTTTTCACTGCATTGAGGGGGCAATTGTTTATCTATGCATTCTCTCCTTTTCTGCATCATCAGTCGGGTATTACGGAAAATACAACAAGACTCAGCGTCTGTTAATTGGTAGTGCCGATTGGCCTACTTAACCATGGTTCACTGTGATACTCAACATGGGGTTTAACCATGCATCACCATCCTGAAACAACCAGATTATTGGTTCATCCTGTAACAGGGGAACCCATCCATGTTAAATACAACAGACCTATCAATTTGTAGAGTCTAAAGAAACCTCTACTGCAACTGGGACTGGCGGACCGAACATTGAACATTATCTCAGCGGGCCACAGACAGTCCACCAAAAAACTATATCTGGTATAAATCAGGAAATGGGAGATATATTTTCACAGAAACAACATCACCTACAGTTCGATGAACATAACGTCTGTTCTGGATTTCCTGGCAGGCCTCCATTATGATGAGGGGCTCAGTTACAGTGCCAATAATTGCGCCAGAAGTGCCCTTTCAACATATCTATGGCGGGGATCAGAGCGTCATTCTGTTGGGACTTACCCCAGGTAACCAAACTTATGAGGGGAATTTTTAATATCAATCCCCCAAGAACCAGGTACTCTCCAAAATGGGATATGAGTATTGCCCTAACGTTGCTAAGGAATTGGTCTCCAGCAACAGCTCTGCCCCTGCAAAGACTGACGCACAAAACAGTCATGCTGATGGCTTTGGTCACGGCACTAAGGGTACAGTCGTACATAAGTTAAGGCTGGACTATATGACTTCTTCAACAGGAATATAACGTTTCATATTACGAATTAGTCAAACAGAACAGACCGGGATCATCAAGCCTCAAAATAGAATTTAGGGATTACCCTACAGATATCGTCTCTGTATAATAAGACAATTATTGTTCTATATGGAGAACACCAAAAACATCTGAGGCTATGAGATGGCACTACTAATCAGCCACAAACAAACCCACAAAAAAGTGTCGGTTCAAACTATTTCCAGATGGCTGAAACAGGTTTTTAACAACAGCTGGGGTGGATACTAACATATTCAAATCTTATTCCACCAGGGCTGCAGCTACATCGGCAGCTATGGAGCTGGATGTACCAATGAACCAAATCCTCGAGACAGCAGGATGGATCAGGGGAAAATGTTCCAACTATTCTACCACAAACCAGTAGTTAAACTGGAACTTTGCAGAGTCAATTTTAAGTTCTGTAATATAATTTCACCCCATAAATAGGGGCTATAATTTGTTGTTAACAATTTATCATGGATTTCAATGTTGGATTCATGTCTAAACATGTTAACACAATTCCTCCCACAGTCAATTAAGGCAGATGTGATGCATGGACTCGTTTCCACGGCATGACTCCGAAGTAAAATAGTAAGATTAAACGAGAACTTACCAGTTCGAAGTTTGATCGTTATTTTATGAGGAGTACGTTGAGGGAATACGTGCCCTCCGCTCCCACCCATGATCATATACTCAACTGGTATTTTCTTCTCTAATCTTACTATGTTCAGTCATTACAGTTATCTGTGATTTCACACCGCTGCTTTGAAGAATGACACGCATGCGTCCTGGCGGGGTTCTTCACGTATTCCCTCAACGTACTCCTCATAAAATAACGATCAAACTTCGAACTGGTAAGTTCTCGTTTAATCTTACTATTTATCCACATTATACTGCATTTGCCATGCATCTGTCCACTCATCCAACTTGTCCAAGTCACCCGGCAGCCTCATAGTATCCTCCTCGCAGCTCACACTGTCACCCAGCTTTGTGTCATCCGCAAAATTGGAGATATCACATTTAAATCCCTCGTCTAAATCGTTAATATATATTGTAAATAATTGGGGTCCCAGCACTGAGCCTTGCGGCACCACACTAGTCACTGCCTGCCATTCTGATAAGGACCCGTTAATTCCTACTCTTTGCTTCCTGTCTGTCAATCAGTTCTCTATCCATGTCAACACCCTACCCCCAATACCATGTGCTCTAATTTTGCACACTCTTGTGAGGGACCTTGTCAAAGGCTTTTTGAAAGTACAGATACACCACATCCACTGGCTCTCCCTTATCCATTCTACTTGTTACATCCTCAAAAAATTCCAGAAGATTAGTCAAGCATGATTTCCCCTTCATAAATCCATGCTGACTTTTCTGTCACTGCTTTCCAAATGCACTGCTATAACATCTTTAATAATCGACTCAAGCAACTTCCCCACTAACTGGTCTATAATTCCCTATTTTCTCTCTCCCTCCTTTCTTAAAAAGTGGAGTTAAGGCCCTGTCCCACTTACGCGATTTCTTCGACGACTTGCTGGCACCCGTCACGGTCGCAGCAGGTTGCCGAAAATTTTCAACATGTTGAAAATCCAGCGGCGACCAGAAAAAGGTACGACTCTTTGGGCCACTACTCACGACAATACAGGCGTCACCCCCGCGACATGTCCACCTTATTACAAATGCTCCTTGCATTAAGACACAAAGCTTTCAGGTTTGTTTTACTTATCTCCCTTCTACCTTTTGCTTCTGTCCTCCTTTTATGGCCCTCTGTCTCTTTCCCTTCGTTCCCACCCCCCTGCACCGTGAGTTTAAACGTGGCCAACTGAGACGAGGAAAAACGTTTTCACCCAGAGTGATGTGAATCTGTGCAATTCTCTGCCACAGAGGGCAGTGGAGGCCAATTCACTGGATGTTTATACGAGAGAATTAGATTTAGCTCCTAGGGCTAGCGGAATTAAGGGATATGGGAGAAAAGCAGGAATAGGGTACTGATTTTGGATGATCAGCCATGATTATATTGAATGGTGGTGCTGGCTCGAAGGGCCAAAAGGTTTACTCCTGCACCTACTTTCTATGTTTCTATCCTACCACAACTAGAGAGCAGTCCTGATCTACTCTACCACATTGGAGACCCTTGGACTATCTTTGATCGGACTTTACTGGTTTTATCTTGCACAAAACATTATTCCATTTTTCATGTATCTGGCTCGATTGTAATCATGTATTGTCTTTCCGCTGACTGGTTAGCACGCAGCAAAAGCTTTTCACTGTACCTCGGTACACGTGACAATGAACTAAATAAAGGGTTTCTCGGCAGTGATCTCAATAGACAATAGGTGCAGGAGTAGGCCATTCGGCCCTTCAAGCCAGCACCGCCATTCAATGGCTGATCATCCCCAATCAGTACCCCGTTCCTGCCTTCTCCCCATATCCCCTGACTCCGCTATTTTTAAGAGCCCTATCTAGCTCTCGCTTGAAAGCATCCAGGGAACCTGCCTCCACCGCCCTCTGAGGTAAAGGATCTCCTGCCCCTCGATCCGTACCTGCAATCATCATCATGTGTTGGAAGTTCCAGCCGATCTTGTGCTTTCTGCCCAAGTTCAGGAAAAAAGACAGTGGGTAAATATTTGCGGCTCTGCCCAACAGGATAGCGATCTGGCCAGCGGCAGCTAAGGAGCTTAAAATGGAGAGACATGAGAAATTGCAGAGGCTGGGATCTTGAACGTAACACAAAGTGCTGGACTAACTCAGCGGGCCAAACAGCACATGTCCAATGAATGGACAGATGACGTTTCGGGTCAGGAGCGTTCTCCGGTGTTTACCCTGGCGAAAACGGGTCAATACTGAGGCACCTTGAGGGGGGGTTCCACACTAAATCATCTATGATGCAGCAACATAGCCATTCAGAATGCTCTGGATCCCCCCCCCCCCTCCATACATAGATATGTGGGCTGGTGGGTTAACTGACCATGGTACATGCTTGAATTTGTGCTTCCTCTGAATCCCCTACCATCCTAAAAGACACAAAATGCTGGGGTAACTCCGCGGGACAGGCAGCATCTCTGGAGAGAAGGAATGGTTGACGCTTCGGGTCGAGACCCTTCTTCAGACGCCCCCTATCACCCTACCAGCTTCCCACTATGCGACAAAAAAAGCTTTTCATTGTACCTCGGTACACGTGACAATAAACTAAACTAAACCAAGAATTTCCTCTTGGATTCAAAAATAGAGATTATTTTTGTAACCTTTTTTCATGAAAGTTCAAGGCTGCCACTGGTTGAATCATCTTGCACCATGAGTTTGCAAATCAAGCATTCTCCATGTCTGTTAAGTGGCCAGGAGGAGGGTGGTGAGGGGGGGGGGGGGGGGGGGGGGGGGGGGGGGGGGGGGGGAAGAAGACTTATTTAAATATTATCTTCAACATGGAATTCACCCAAGTTACAAAGGGAAAGGAAAGGAATTATCTTTTCATACAAATTTACACTTGGCATTTTGCAAAAAGGGACCTAAATTTCATTGTATAGTTGTGGCCACGTGACTGGCAATAATTCAGCAAAGGATACAAAAGCCCCCAGAATGAAGATGGGGTTGAAGACGTGATTCTGAAACGTGAATAACGCCAAACCCATGTAGGAAAATATGAAGTTTTCCGCCAGGAAATTCAGAACTTCGAATAACTGAGGAAGGGAAAAACAAAAATGCATTAGGGCACAAAGTAACACACTTTAGAAATGTCCAGTACTATAATGTATACAAAGGATGCGGGAGGATCTTATTGAAACCACTGAATTATGAAAGGCTTAAATGGAGTGGATGTGGAGAGGATGTTTCCAGTAGTGTGAGTGTCTAGGTCCTAAGGGCACAGCCTTAGAATAAAAAGACATACCTTTAAAATGAACGAGGAGGACGTTGGTGAGGCTGTATTTAGAGTATTGTGTTCAGTTCACTAAAGAAGACACAAACAATCTCCCAGAAATACTTCGGGACCGAGGATCTAGTGGGAGGGAGGAACTGAAGGGAATCCACATTAGTCAGGAAATGGTATTAGGTAAACTGTTGGGACGGAAGGCAGATAAATCCCCAGGGCCTGCTGGTCTGCATTCCAGAGTACTCAAGGAGGTGGCCCTGAAAATCGTCGATACATTGGTGATCATTTTCCAATGTTCTCTCGACTCAGGATCAGTTCCTGTGGGCTGGAGGGTAGCCAATACAACTCCACTTTTTAAGAAAGGATTGAGAGAGAAAACAGGGAATTATAGATCAGTTAGCCTTACATCGGTGGTGGGGAAGATGCTTGAGTCGATTATTAAAGATGTTATAACAGCACATTTGGAGAGCAGTGACAGAATCGGTCAAAGTCAGCATGGATTAATGAAGGGGAAATCATGCTTGACTAATCTTCTGGAATTTTTTGAGGATGTAACATGTAGAATGGATAGGGGAGAGCCAGTGGATGTGGTGTATCTTTACTTTTAAAAAGCCTTTGACAAGGTCCCACACAAGAGATTAGTGTTCAAAATTAGAGCATATAGTATTGGGGGTAGAGTATTGACATGGATAGAGAACTGCTTGGCAGACAGGAAGCAAAGAGTAGGAATTAACAGGCCCTTATCAGAATGGCAGGCAATGAATAGTGGGGTGCCGCAAGTCTCGGTGCTGAGAACCCAGTTATTTACAATATATATATTAACGATTTGGACGAGGGAATTAAACGTGGCACCTCCAAGTCTTCGGATGACACAAAGCTGGGTGGTAGTATGAGCTGCGAGGAGGATGCTATGAGGCTGCACGGTGACGGATATGATGCAGTATAATGTGGATAAATGTCAGGTTATCCACTTTGGTGGCAAGAACAGGAATGCAAATTATTATCTGAATGGTGTCAGATTAGGAAAAGGGGAGATGCAATGAGACATGGGTGTGCTTGTACATCAATCATTGAAGGCAAGCATTCAGGTACAGCAGGCAGTGAAGAAAGCTAATGACATGTTGGCCTTCATTGCGAGAGGATTTGAGTTTAGAAGCAAAGAGGTCCTACTGCAGTTGTACAGGGCCCTGGTGAGGCCGAACCTGGAGTATTGTGTGCAATTTTGGTCTACTAATTTGAGGAAGGACATTATTGCTATTGAGGAAGTGGTTCACCAGGTTAATTCCCAGGGTGGCAGGACTGACATATGATGAAAGAATGGGTCATCTGGGCTTATTCACTGGAATTTAGAAGGATGAGAGGAGATCTTATAGAAAGATATAACATTCTTAAGGATTGGTCAGGCTAGATGCAGGAAAAATGGTCTCGATGTTGGGGGAGTCCAAAACCATGGATCACAGTTTAAGAATAATGGGTAGGCCATTTAGGACTGAGATAAGGAAAAACTTTTTCACTCGGAGAGTTGCAAATCTGTGAAATTATCTGCCACAGAAGGCAGTGGAGGCCAATTCACTGGATGTTTTCAAGAGACAGTTAGATTTAACTCTTAGGGTTAAAGGAATCAAGGGATATGGGGAAAATGCAGGAACGGGGTACAGTTCTGTAGGGGGCGCTGCTCTGTGCAGCAGCCATGTCATGCAGCTCGTCAGTTTTTCAACCTTTTTTAATTTTTTTAGTATGTTTTAAAGTCTGTATTTAATGTTTCTTCGTGTGTTTTATGTGGGGGGTGGTGTGGGGGGGGTGAGGGGGAAACCGCTTCGGTCTCCTCCTCCACGGAGAGGCGAGTTTTTCCAGGTCGCCTCCCCCGTGGCCTAACATCAAGGATCGACGCGGCCTTTCCCGGAGACGCGCCCGGGGCTTCAGCGGCGGGCGCAGCGTGGACTCTCGGCGTGGAGCGGGTGAGCCCTTGCTGGGGCTCGCTGGAGGGGAGCGCTCCATTTCGCTGGCCCGGGGCAGCCGGCAGCCTGAAGTCGCAGTCTGAAGCCGCGGTCTGCAGAGCTCCAGCTGGTGCGGCGTCTACAGCCCGGGATCTCACGTTGGGGACCCGGGGGAAGAAGAAGCCATCACTGACGGCCCGCGGCCAACTTCTACCGCGGGGCCGGCATGGACTTACCATCACCCCTGGAGGGGAGCTTCGACCGCCGGCCCTGCAGTCTACGGTGCTTCTGGCTGCGGCGGGGACTTTAAATCTTGACCGCCGGCCTGCGGCCTACAACAACTTAAAGCCGCGGTCTCCGGTGAGGAAGAGCCGATCCTGGACTGACTCTGGACTCTGGTCCTGTCCACGTGGGGGAAATGGAGGAGGACTGGCCAAATTTTGTGCCTTCCACCACAGTGATGAATGCTATGGTGGATGTTTGTGTTACAGTTTTATTGTGGTTGTGTGTTCTTTATTATTGTATCGCTGCAGACAACCCAAATTTCCACCAGCCTGGCTGTGTGGCAATAAATTATATCTAATCTAATCTTATATCTAATCTAATTTAATTTTAGATGATCAGCCATTGTATGGCGGTGTTAGCTTGATGGGGCCGAAGGGACTGTTTAAACGTCGTATGACTCTGAGTCTAACTCTGCGGGTCAGGCAGCATCTGTGGAGTGAATGGACACACAAAACTTTGGGTCAGTACCCTCTACTTGGAAGAGCAGACAGAGAGGGAGCAGTGAGAGAGGGTCTCAAGAGAGAGCAGGAGGCGTTCTTGAAAGTAGCCATGCTTCAAGAAGGTTAAGGTGCAAGGGATTGCAGATGCTGCATTCTTGAGCAGAACAACATTTTGGCAAGTATTGGAAGAACTCAGCGGGTCATGCAGTATCTATAATAGAATTACTTTACAAGTTATAGGAGTAGATTTAAGCCATTCAGCCCATCGAGTCCACACCACCATTCAATCATGCCTGATCACTGCCTCCTGATCCAATTTTCCTGCCTTCACCCCATAACCTTTTACACCCGTTCTAATCAAGAATTTGTCTATCTCTGCCTTAAAAATATCCAGTGACTTGGCCTCCACAGCCCTCTGTGGCAATGAGTTCCACAGATTAACTACCATCTGACAAAAGAGTTAGATAGAGCTCTCAGGGCTAATGGAGTCAAGGGATATGGGGAGAAGGCAGGCATTGATAGGGGACGATCAGCCATGATCACAATGAATGGCGGTGCTGGCTCGAAGGGCCGAATGGCCTCCTCCTGCACCTATTTTCTATGTTTCTATCTAAGTTCCTCCTCACCTCCTTTCTAAAAGATTGCCCTTTAATTCTGAGACTATGACCTCTGGTCCAAGACTCTCCCACCAGTGGAAACATCCTTTCCACATCCACTCTATCTATTCCTTTCATTATTCTGTAAATGTCAATGAGGATCCCCCCTCAGCCTTCTAAACTCCAGCGAGTAGAGGCCCGGTGCTGTCAAACTCTCCTTATACTTCCAATTGTCCTGACTGTAAACTAACATCATAAGTACAAGCACATTGAGGACAGACACCATTGGGACCCCATACCTGCTTTGTTCGATCTCTTGATTCTGGCGACAGATTGTTGTAAGTATAATGAGCCTGTGTGATACCACAGAAGAGAACTGCCACCACACCTGCAAGTGAAGAAAGCAAAATTTGTGAAACTCTCCTCAATTTAGAAACCTCATCGGTGAAAACGTCTATGCAGGAAGATAGCAGGTGCAAGATCTCTGTACACGACACCGGCTCACAACAAACAATTCTCATTTCGCTATCTCCACAGCCCCTTTCATGCATTTATATTTTCTCTTCTGGCACCTCCCTGTATGTACCTGAAAAGCAGAAAGGTGGATTGTACCATAGTGCAACAAATAAAAAACTATTCTGAAAAGAATCGCTCTCCTTATCGCAAGACTGCTGTATGGTCAGATGTGCCACCTTTCAGTTGAAATATGAAACCAAGACCCTGTTTGCCCCGGGAAGAAAATAAAAGATCTCTCTTCACCAAATCAATATCAGGAATTTTGTATGAAATTCAAAAATGAAATCTTGACAAATAATCATAATGTTCCTAAATGTTTGCATTTTTTTTTTTGCACTAGCGTACACAAAATAAAATCATTTCATTGGGAAAGATAACAGTGCACATATTCCAGAGCTAAACATTGCATTTTAACATTAAGGAACCATCGTTAGAAAATGGTTTCCAAAGATACACATGACATTTCCAACAAGCTTCTGACATTTCAGGTCCAACAGTTGGCAGTAAACTGGGACTCGAAAGATTTTTTGTTGTGCAAGATGTGTAAGTTTGTAGGTTAATTGGCCTCTGTAAATTCCCCCGACTGTGCAAGGGGTGGATGCAAAAGTAGTGAGAATATAGAACGAGAATGAACGATGGTTGGCCTGGACTTGGGCTGACGGACCCATTGCCATGCTGTATCTTTCAATAAATCTTCTGTCGATAATTCTCAGTGTCAAGTGGATCTTGGCTTAAAACCCTGTGCAAGAAAGAACTGCAGATGCTGGTTTAAATCGAAGGTAGACACAAAATGCTGGAGTAATTCAGCGGGTGAGGCAGCATCTCTGGAGAGAAGGAATTGGCGACTTTTGGGGTCGAGACCCTTCTTCAGACTGACAACGTTTCGGGTCGAGACCGTTCTTCAGACTGATCATTCTGAAGAAGGGTCTCGACCCGAAACGTCGCCCACTCCTTCTCTCCAGAGATGCTGCCTCACCCGTTGAGCTACTCCGGCATTTTGTGTCTACCTTAGCTTGTAACCTGCTAATCTACTTCTGATGTCCCATTTTTTTCTCATGTTAAACTCAGCCATTAAAGGTTTTGCCCTTCTACCAAGAACAGTAGTGATCTTATATTCATAAGTGATAGGAGCAGAACTAGGCCATTCAGCCCATCAAGTCTACTCCGCCATTCAATCATGGCCGATCTAACTCTCCCTCCTAACCCCATTTTCCTGCCTTCTCCCCAAATTTGTCCCGCACATCTTCTTTTAAACTTTGCCAGTTTCACCTTTTTAAATGACATTGCGTTTGTTCTGGGATCTCTCAGGGAAGTGTGGGGGGGTGGGGGGTGGGGGGTGGGGTGGGGGGGGGGGGGGGGGGGGGGGGGTGTGTGCTCGGTCTTAATCAGATGTTTTTATGATGTGCCATCGGAGTGCATGCCTGGAGTTTGTGCTGAAGTCCCTGAAATGGAACTTGAATCTACGGCCATTTGATTCAGGAAGTGAACGATAGATTTGCTACTGTCAGCATAGAATTCTAAACCACAGTTTCACAGACACTTCCCTATAGCCCCCATTAATACCGTGTGAACAGCTCGATCTGTTTGTTTAAAGTACAATGGACAGGAAGTGCTCCTGCTTGCTTAGAGCTAAAGATCAAAGGCTAGTTGGTCTCCTTGCATTTTACTTTGCAGAATCTGTTGTTGAGGTCCTTGTGATCATAAGTGATAGGAGCAGAATTAGGCCATTCAGCCCATCAATTCTGCTTCGCTGTTCAATCATGGCTGATCTATCTTTTCCTTTTAACCCCATTCCTTGACACCCGTACTAATCAAGAATCTATCTATGCCTTAAAAATATCCATTGGCCTCCACAGCCTTCCGTGGCAATGAATTACACAGATTCACCACCCTCTGACTAAAAATATTCCCCATCTCCTTCCGAAAGGAATGTCCTTTAATTCTAAGGCTATGACCTCTGGTTCAAGACTCTCCCACTAGTGGAAACGTCATCTCCAAATCCACTCCATCCAAGCCTTTCACTATTCAGTAAGTTTCAATGAGGTCCCCCTCATCCTTCTAAGCGTGTACAGGCCCAGTGCCGTCAAACGCTCATTATATGTTAACCCACTCATTTCTGGGGTCATTCCTGTAAACCTCCTCTGGACCCTCTCCAGAGCCAGCACATCCTTCCTCAGATATGGTGCCTAAAATTGCTCACAATACTCCAACTGCAGCCTGACCAGCGCCTTCTAGAGCCTTAGCATTACATCCCTCCTCTTGTAATGTAGCCCTCTTGAAATGAATAGCCTCTTCTTTTTCTAAACACTACTGGGCCTACAGCAGATACATCCCATATCTTTCCTTTGTAGCAATCTCTCCTGTGGGACCTTGCCAAAGGCCTGACTGGTCCATGTGGACTACCTCAGCAACACTGCCCGCAGCAATACACTTAGTTACCTCTTCAAAAAAAATTCAATCAATTTCATTAGACAGGATCTCCCCTGAGACAGCTGGGTTGACTATTATTGATTAATTCCTGCCTTTCCTTGTGTAGGTTAATCCTGTGCCTCATAAGTATGTTTTAATCACTTGTTTACCGTTAACCTTAACAGTGGCGCAGCGGTAGAGTTCCTGCCTTACAGCGCCAGAGACCCGGGTTGGATCCTGACTATGGGTACTTGTCTCTACAGAGTTTGTACGTTCTCCCCATGACCTGCGTGAGTTGTCTCAGAGAACGTCACTTTCCTCTCACACTCCAAAAACGTACAGGTTTGTACGTCAATTGGCTTGGTATAAAATGTAAATTATCCCTGGTGAGTGTGGGATAGTGTTAGTATGCAGGGTTTGTTGTTCGGTGTGCCGAAGGGCCTGTTTCGATGCTATAACTCTCAATGAAATGAAACTAAACAGACTCACAGGCCTGTAATTACTTGGCTTGTCCCTGCCTGGAGGATCTCAAATATGATGGCTACCATTCATCTGGGATCTCACTTCCGACTTACTTGGGGAAAGGGGAAGGGTAAGGGTTTCAGCAGATGCAAACAAGAATTAGGATAGCTGCAAAACTTCCAGAGTGAATATCTTCCGTTTAGCTCCACTGCGCTTCAGCCTTAAAAAAAACTGCACCTCTACTATATGTAGTATGGTATTGTCAGCACCCTTCAAATCTTGCTGCAGCTGTGACCAAGATAGGTGGACAGTTTAGAGCCAAGGGCTTTGAGCTCTGTCCATCATTCAACTTGATTGAGGTCAACTGTGTCCACTGACCATATATCTCCGTAACTCTAATGATTTTTATCAAATAAACTCCATCAGTCCAATTTTTGAATGCCCCTGTTCCCTATATTTTTCCCCCGGGTGTTTTTGCTTATCACTTTTCCTTGTCAGGAAGTGCTTCCCAACTCCTGAGCGGTCCAGATCCAACTTTAAGGCGCTGGTCAACATTTCCTGGATTCTTCACAAGAGGAAATAATTTGAGTCTCCGCTTATCAAACCCGATAATCATCTTAACAATTTAATCAGATCATCCTTTAATCTTCAATGCTTGAGGGAGTGCCATGTTTGTTTATACAACCCATCCTTAATGTCTCAGTAATTGCGTGCTCTGGAGTAATATCCAGACAGCTCTGGGTTAAAGTCACAAGGGCCACACGCAATGGTTACTTTTGCTTCATCAGTTTGGAGTTAGTGAAAGCAATGCCAAAGCTACACCCAGCTTTAAACCGCTGCATTTCTGGGAGCCTGTGGAGGTCCAGGCATTGTGTCTCTTTATTAATAGGTACAGCTCCGGCACTCGTAGGCATTCAGTAAACATTTAACTAAATTCCTTGCCGTCGTTCGTGAGCACATCAGTTAACCTCCATCTCCTTTGTTCTCTAATCTCACCAACGGCCTGATCCCCCTTACCGCAAGATTGGTCGGCCCAAATCACGAGAGTTCGAGCTCGACAATCGAAGGTTCGAGAACGTGGCTTGGCCACAAGATGGCGTCACAAGCCTGCTTTAATGCTTGTATACATCCAGTGGCTCTGACAAGCTGGGAGCAGAGCTGTAGTATCATAGGATTTGCAATGGAGTGCTTAAGTCTGGTCCTTCTTTTATCATAGAATGGTTGTAGCACAGAATGCAGCCATTTGGCCCATCATATCTGCCCTGGCTCTCTACGAGTTCCAATCCCCTGGATCTTTCTCCACAGCCTTCTCATCAAAGCATATTCCTCTTTTGAGAATTTGGGGAAAGGGGTATAACACAGCAAAGAGCAGCCTGAAGCCAGAGGATTGGGAAACGTTCAAAGGACATCAGAAGGTAACAAAAAGGGCAATACGGGGTGAAAAGATGAAGTACGAGGGTAAGCTGGCCACGAATATAAAGGAGGATAATAAAAGCTTCTTTAGGTATGTTAAGAGAAAAAGATTAGTAAAGACAAAAGTGGGTCCATTGAAGGCAGGTGAATTTATTAGGGGACAAGGAAATGGCAGACGAGTTGAACAGGTACTTTGGTTCTGTCTTCACTAAGGAAGACACAAACAATCTCCCAGATGTACTAGATGACAGAGGATCTAGGGAGACAGAGGAACTGGAAAAAATTGCATTGGGAGAGAAATAGTATTGGGTGGACTGATGGGACTGAAGGCTGACAAATCCCCAGGGCCTGATGGGTCTGCATCCCAGGGTAGTCAAAGGGTGGGTCCAGAAATCGTGGACGCATTGGTGATCATTTTCCAATGTTCTATAGATTCAGGATCAGTTCCTGTGGATTGGAGGGTAGCTAATGTTATCCCACTTTTCAAGAAAGGAACGAGAGAGAGAAAACGGGGAATTACAGACCAGTTAGCCTGACATCGGTGGTGGGGAAGATGTTAGAGTCAATTATTAAAGATGTAATAACGGCACATTTGGATAGCAGTAAAAGGATTGGTCCACGTCAGCATGGATTTATGAAGGGGAAATCCTGCTTGACAAACTGGAAGTTTTTGAGGATGTGACAAGTAAAATGGTTGAAGGAGAGCTAGTGGATGTATCTGGGCTTTCAGAAAGCCTTTGATAAGGTCCCACGCAGGAGATTAGTGTGCAAAATTAGAGCACGTGGTATTGGGGGTAGGGTAAAGACATGGATAGAGAATTGGTTGGCAGACGGGAAACAGAGTAGGAATAAACGGGTCCCTGTCAGAATGGCAGGCAGTGGCGAGTGGAGTGCCGGACGGCTCGCTGCTGGGGCTGCAACTATTTACAATATATATGAATGATTTAGATGATGCAATTAAAAGTAACATTAGCAAATTTGCAGATGACACAAAGCTGGGTGGCAATGTGAACTGTGAAGAGGATGCTAGGAGGTTGCAGGGTGACCTGGACAGGTTGAATGAGTGGGCAAATGCAGTATAATGTAGATAAATGTGAGGTTATCCACTTTGGTGGCAAGAAAAAGGAGGCAGATTATTATCTCAATGGTGTCAGATTAGGGAAAAGGGAAGCGCAACGAGACCTGGGTGTCCTTGTACACCAGTCACTGAAAGTAAACATGCAGGTACAGCAGGCAGTGTTGGCCTTCATAACAACAGGATTTGAGTACAGGAGTAAAGAGGTCCTTCTGCAGTTGTACAGGGCCCTGGTAAGACCACATCTGGAGTATTGTGTACAGTTTTGGTCTCCTAATTTGAGGAAGGACATCCTTGCTATTGAGGGAGTGCAGAGTAGATTCACAAGGTTAATCCCCGGGATGGCGGAACTGTCAGATGAGGAAAGATTGGAAAGACTGGGCTTGTATTCACTGGAATTTAGAAGGTTGAGAGGGGATCTTATAGAAACATAAAATTATAAAATATAGATGTGGGAAAAATGTTCCCAATGTTGGGGGAGACAGAACCAGGGGTCACAGTCTAAGAATAAAGGGGAGGCCATTTAAAACTGAGTTGAGAAAAAACTTTTTCGCCCAGATACATAGAAAATAGGTGCAGAGCCAGCACCGGTGCTGGCTCTGCACCTATTTTCTATGTATCTGGGCGAAAAAGTTTTTTCTCAACTCAGTTTTAAATGGCCTCCCCTTCAATATGATCATGGCTGATCATCTAAAATCAGTACCCTGTTCCTGCTTTTTCCCATATCCCTTCATTCCTTTATCCCGAAGAGCTAAATCTAACTCTCTCTTGAAAACATCCAGTGAATTGGCCTCCACTGCCTTCTGTGGCAGAGAATTCCACAGATTTATAACTCTCTGGGTGAAAAAGTTTTTCCTCATCTCAGTCCTAAATGGCCTACCCTTTATTCTTAAACTGTGACCCCTGGTTTTGGACTCCCCCAACATCGGGAACATTTTTCCTGCATCTATCCTGTCCAATCCTTTAAGAATTTTATACGTTTCTATAAGATCCCCTCTCATTCTAAATTCCAGTGAATACAAGCCCAGTCGACCCATTCATTCATCGTATGTCAGTCCCGCCATCCGGGAATTAACCTGGTGAACCTACGCTGTAATCCCTCAATAGCAATAATGTCCTTCCTCAAATAAGGAGACTAAGACTGCACACAATACTCCAGGTGCAGTCTCACCAAGGTCCTGTACAACTGCAGTAGGATCTCCTTGCTCCTAAATCCTCTCGCAATTAAGCTTTCATCACTGCCTGCATTACCTGCATGCTTACTTTCAATGACTGATGTACAAGGACATCCAGGTCTCGTTGCACCTCCCCTTTTCCTAATCTGACACCATTCAGATAATAATCTGCTCTCTTGTTCTTGCCACCAAACTGGATAACCTCACATTTATCCACTTTATACTGCATCTGCCATGCATCTGCCCACTCCTCCCCACCCTTCACCAAAGAGAACAACTTTCCACATTCTACTCTGTCTTGACCCTGTTGTCCTTCAATGTGGCAACCACCCCTATAAATCTTCCGGATCCTCTCAAAAGCTTTCACCTCCTTTCTTTAACGTGGTCATGAAAATTGAACTCAATACTCCAGTTGAGGATGGGCCAGACTTTGACATAGTTCAGGACAACATTCCTGATATTTATGCCTCCATAAAGCTCAGCATTATGTACACCCTATTAACCACTTCTGTAAGCTGCCTTCAGTGCAGATATAAAACAGACATATGTGGGGTGGCAAGGGAAAAATGTCAACTGGAATATGTAAATATTTTATCGTTACCGCAAAGTTTTTCGCAAAGATGTAAAAACACATATATACACACACACAAGATCAGAATTTTAATAAGTATATGATATAGAATACACACACACACACACACACACACACACAGAAAAACAAACAAACAAACAAACCCAGTGAGTTCCTCCAGCAGTTGTTTTTTTGCTGCTTAATAGGCTATTAAACTTGGCTCGGACAAAACTATGAACATTAATAGCCCATTATCTGTTATCTGCACTTTATCAGTTTATTTATTCATCAGTGTATATATTTATACAATGGTATATGGACACACTGATCTGTTTTGTAGTCGATGCCTACTATGTTCTGTTGTGCTGAAGCAAAGCAAGAATTTCATTGTCCTATCAGGGACACATGACAATAAACTCACTTGAACACTAATACACTCGGTGACCTGGACACATATCTCCAGGCCCCTTTATTCTATCATCCCTTTTAGAGCAGTATCCTTTCTACATCGCCTCTTCTTTTATCCGACTGAAATTCATCACCTCACATTGCTCGCATTAAACTTCCTCCATTATGTATCTGCTCCTTCCACCAGCAGACTTACATTGTGCTGAAATCTACCGTGCTTGGTGTCATGTTTAAAAACAGTGAGCCCATGCCTCGTTCATTAATATCGATCAAAATTAAATCACTGTAAAATGCCCACAGCATATGAAGCTTAGTAAATCTGCTGGGTTGCTGTGATTTGGGGAACTGGGCTTGGAGGACTTCCTGACACTCAACAGCCCAAGGGAGCTGAATCGACACACGTTGCGGTGACTGACCTACCTGTGCTCCACTGATCACGCCTGGTTAAGCAGGGCAACACTGTGTATCAAATAGACCGGGCAGATGCAGAGTCTCTTGCCCCGAGCAGGGGAATCGAGGACCAGAGGACATAGGTTTAAGTTGAAGGGGAAAAGATTTCATAGGAATCTGAGGGGTAACTTTTTCACGCAAAGTGTGGTGGGTGTATGGAACGAGTTGCCAGAGGAGGTAGTTGAGGCTGGGACTATCCCAACGTTTAAGAAACAGTTGGGGAAAGGGAATAGATAGGATGTGAGTGTGGGAGAGGGAGTGAGTGAGAGGGAGAGGGAGGGAGAGAGGGAGAGAGGGAGAGGGAGGGAGGGAGGGAGGGAGGTAGAGGGAGGGAGATAGAGGGAGAGAGATAGAGGGAGAGAGATAGAGGGAGGGAGATAGAATGAGAACCAGAGGACACTGTCAGTTTAAAGTGAAAGGGGAAAGATTTTATATGAATCTGAGGAGTAACTTTTTCACACAAAGTGTGGTGGGTGTATGGAACGAGTTGCCAGAGGAGGTAGTTGAGGCTGGGACTATCCCAACGTTTAAGAAACATCTGGACAGGTATATGGACAGGACAGGTTTGGAGGGATATGGGCCAAGCGCAGGCTGATGAGACTAGTGTAGCTGGGACATTGTTGGCCTGTTTGGGCAAGTTGGGCCCTAAGGCCTGTTTCCACACTGCATCACTCCATGAGTCTATAACACCAACCACACCTCATCTAACATCCATGGAGGAGATTGTCAAAATTGAGAGCAGGAATGTATATCTATTTCAAAAATAACCACTACTTCCTTGGTAGTGGCCAAGGATAAAGACATTGATCACAATTGGCTGGATGCAAACAGACTAACATAACACATAACTAGAGCCTTGATCTACATAAGTTCAAGGAGCAGAATTAGGCCATTCGGCCCATCAAGTCTACTCCGCCATTCAATCCTAACTTTCCCTCTAAACCCTATTCTCCTGCCTTCTCCCCATAACCCCTGACACGCCAGTAATAATCAATAATGTATCCATCTTTGCCTTACAAATATCCATCGACAGCCTCCACAACCTTCCACAGGTTCACCTCCTTCTGACTAAATAAATTCCTCCTCAACTCCTTCCTAAAGATACTCCCTTTAATTCTGAGGCTGTGCCCACTGGTCCTAGACTCTCCCACCAGTGGAAACATCCTCTCCATGTCCACTCTATCCAGGTCTGTGTCAACATCAAATGCATGGTTAATTTACCATTGGCCTGCCACTATCCACAAGGAATTAATTAATTAGGAATTGACGCCAAATCCATCTGATCTGCCGCAACAATTTGCACATCTACACTTAGTTTATGTGTCGGTAGAAACTGCAGATCCTGGTTTGCCCCGAAAAGAGGCACTAAATGCTGGAGCAACTCAGTGGGACATGCAGCATCTCTGAAGAGAAGGAATGAGTGACGTTTCAGGTTGAGATCCTTCTTCAGATTCAGGGTGAGGAAAAAGGGTCTCGACCCAAAAGTTCGCCCACTCCATCTCTCCAGAGATGCTTACACTTACTATGTATTCGATTGCCACTCATGTTGTTTGTGCCTGCAAGCATCTACCACGTTTGCAACTTACCGGTGAAGCCACAGGCTTCTGCCAGCAGGAAGGTGCTCCAGGACATCAGGAAAAACAGCGCCGTCTCCAGGAGCGGGAAGCAGTGCAGTTTGGTGAACTTGGTGACGTGAGAAACAGCAGTTAAGGAAACGTTTTAAAATTTGCAGCATTCATCGAACCAAGCACAATGGCCCATCTCGTCCACTCCAAACAAGTTAACTAAAGATAGACACAAAAAGCTGGAGCAACTCAGCGGGAAAAGCAGCATGTCTGGAGAGAAGGAATGTCACGTTTCGGGTCGAGACCCTTCTTCAGACTAACTAAGTAACTTCAAGTTAACTGAGTTAATATTTGCCTCCGCCAGTCCCAATTTCCTCCAAATCCTTCCTATCCATGGACCTGTCCAAGCATCTTTTATATGCCATCATTGTACCAGCCTCTACCACTTCCTCTAGCAGCTCGTTCTATACATGTGCAACTCTCTACATGAAAAAGATTGTCCCTAACATTCACTCAAGGTAAACAAAGGAAACAACTGGCTTGCTTTATCATTATTATAAACAAAAGTGTTGCCACTGAGACTGCCTCTTGCATATTCTAAACAAATGCAGCATTATTGGAGAGTAGAGACTCAGCCTCAGTCAGAAGCTAGTGTTCTGGTCTCAGATGTTGGCTGTGTGGAGTTTGCACGTTCTCCCTGTGATTGCCTGGGTGCTCCAGTTTCCTCGCATATTCTGATGTAGGCTTCTCGGCCTTTTGGCTAAGATCAAGTGTAGTATCTGTTCTTATCAGTCAGTAAAAGAGCTAAATAAAGAGCGTCTGTTCTTATTAGAACAGTCCTGGCGGTCCTTTAAGGACAGGAGCTGCAGATTACGATTTAAAAAATCGTAGCAATGGCAGCTGCAATGGGAACTAGAGGACAGGGTATCCGCAATACCCTGAGGATTAGTGTCAAGGATCTCAGTGAGGGGATGCCCTTCAGTCGGGACACCTTTGTAAAAAAGGTATTGCTGGAAACCTGCAAGTTCGAGCCCAGGGATATCTACTGCCTCCAGGACTTCCCGGGTAACGGCTATTTCGATGTTACATTTGTGCTTCCGACAGGATGGCAAAAACTGCTAAAGGATTTCAAGGAGAAGGGGAATGAAGCTCCGCTGTCGTTGCTGAAGGTGCAGCCACTCTTCACCCTCCCAAACCAAAAGGAAAGGACGATCACGGTCCATATGTTTAACCCACATGTGCCCGTAGTGGATGTCCTCACCTTCCTTGCTCGCTACGTCGACGGAGCAGTGAACAGCGTGGACGTGAAGGATCTGCATGGGATTTGGACGAGCAAGCGGCAGGTCAAGGTAAAACTGAGGGTGGACAAGGAAGGAACTCTCCTCCACCCTCCATCGGTGTTCGCAATTGGAGGAAACCGAGGATATTTAATTTACGTGGGGCAGCCCAGAGTTTGCAGAAAGTGTAATAAGCCTGGACATGTGGTGGCCCAATGCAATGCAGTGGTCTGCAAAAACTGCAAAATGGAGGGCCACGAGACAAAGGACTGTCAAGCCAGCAAGAACTGTAACCTGTGTGGGGAGGGAGGCCACCTTTACAGGGCCTGCCCAAAAAGAGCATGCACATATGCACAGGCAACAAGAGGGGCGGCTTCCAGCACCCCCAGGGTAGGTGAGACACCCACTATCACTGCCAAGTCCCCAGCAGAAAGGGGAAACAGGGATGAGGACAGCCCAACCACCTCAGCCACCTCAACCACCTCGAGCCCCCAAGTGCCAGGAGAACTCCAGCACCAAGCCCAGGAGGGAGAGTCGATGGAGGAGGGGGGAGAGCAAATTTGGACTACTGTAAAATCCAAAAAACACCAGAAGGGTCAGCACACGGAGCAGAGGCCAGAAAGGGATGGCAAGCCCAAAAAAACCACCAAAAAACGGTCTCTCTCCCTGACAGAAGGGAGAAACCTCTCCTCGTCGGAGGATGAGGCGAACGGGAAACCCCACAAGAAGAAAATCGGGGCGGAAAGGAGAAGGTGCAGGACGATTGTACACCTGCACCAGGAGACCGAGAGCAGTGCAGCGGTCGAGGGGCTCCAGCCCCAGGACATCGGGAGCAGTGCAGCGATCGAGGGGCTCCGGCCACAGGACAACGGGAGCAGTGCAGCGGTCGAGGGGCTCCGGCCCCAGGACAACGGGAGCAGTGCAGCGATCGAGGAGCTCCAGCCCCAGGGCATCGGGAGCAGTGCAGCGGTCGAGGGGCTCCAGCCCCAGGGCATCGGGAGCAGTGCAGCGGTCGAGGGGCTCCAGCCCCAGGGCATCGGGAGCAGTGCAGTGGCCATTGGGCCCCAGCTCCGGGCAACCGGGAGCTTTGTAGCGGCCGATGGGCCCCAGCTCCGGGCAACCGGGAGTATCGTAGAGGCCGATGGGCCCCAGCTCCGGGCAACCGGGAGCAGTGCAGCGGCCATTGGGCCTCAGCTCCGAGTTTCCGGGAGCAGTAAGCCTGTCACTGAGCCCCAGCCACGAGAGACGGGGGAAGCGGCGCACCCAGAAGGGGGTAAAACGAGCAGCCCCCCCCCAACGACACCTCGGGTTACCACAGGGGAAACCCAACCCGTTGAGGAGGCCGGGTATCTGAGCCCAGGAAAGGTGAGGCAATTCACCGAAGCGGTGGGCATGAGGGAGCAGGAAAACGGACTCTAAAGGACAATGGAGCTCAAACTAGCATCCTTAAACGTGCGCAGTGTGAAGAGCACTGCGCGATGTGTTAATGCCTTGCAGTACCTGGCCAAGGTCAAGGCAGATGTGACTTTTCTACAGGAGTGCGGGTTGCCACACCTCCGCTGTTATCGGAGGTGGTCGCGATGGTGGCCCCACGGACTGTCTGTGTGGTCGGGGGGCAATGATTGTCGTGCTTCTGGCCTGGGGATCTTGCTGCGGGGAGGGAACTTCGCCATCACTGAGGTCAGGGAGGTGGTTGCGGGGCGTCTCCTCGTGGTGGATGTAATGTACCGTGGTTCTCCGCTCCGGCTGATTAATGTGTATGCCCCACCCGTGCGGAGCGAGCGGCAGGCCGTTCTCCAGCAGCTCCCAGTGCTGTTGGCCACGTCCCGGCAGCTCGTTCTGGCCGGTGACTTCAACTGCATCATTGATGCGGCTGGACGATCCGGCAGTGCCGACAACAGACTGGACAGCACGTCCAAGTTCCTGATGGAAACGGTAAAAGACGCAAAGCTGCACGACGCCTTCAGCGACCCTGCAGGCGGGCCCCAGCCGCGGTTCACCTGGTCGAGATCGGACGGTTTGGCCCGATCCCGGATAGACTTCGTCTTCACCACGAAGGCCGTCACGGTGAGACACACCGACCTCACGCCGGTGTTCTTCTCTGACCACTGCCTCCTTCAGGCTTCCTGTCACCTACAGGAGGACCGGAAGGCAGGCAGAGGGACGTGGAAGTTAAATGTGAAGTTGTTGACCCCGGAGAACGTGGAGGAGCTAAAGAGGGACTACGCACGTTGGAGAACGGTGAGGCCCCTCTTTGACTCCCCGACACTCTGGTGGGAAGCAACCAAGGAGAACATTAAGAGGTTCTTCATAGCCAAAGGGGTTCAGAGAGCAAGACAGAGTCAGAGGGAATTGTGCCAACTCCAGACAGAATTGCAACAACTGCTCCTTCTGCAGTCGAGGGGGGTGGATGTGAGGGAGGAACTTAGAGAGGTGAAGGACCGGCAAGCTCGGCTCTTTACCTCTGAATCCTCCAAGATCATCTTCCGATCCAGGGTCCGCCATGTGGAGCAGGATGAGACGTGCTCACGTTTCTTCTTCCATAAGGTTCACAGGGGGAGCTCTGTGATCAACAGCCTTAGGGAGGAGGACGGCTCGGTAGCATCCTCGCAGACAGACATGATGAGGGTCTGCAAATCCTTTTACTCGGAATTGTATGACCAAAAGGCCACAGACAGCACCGCCTCCCAGAACTTCCTGTCCTCTATCACGGAGGTCTTGGAGGACAGCAAGCAGGAGAGTCTGGACCAACCACTGACCCTAGAGGAGCTGACTGGCTCCATCCGCTCCTTTGACTCGAGTAAAACTCCCGGAAGCGATGGCTTACCGGCCGAGTTGTATTCGGCTCTGTGGGACTGGGTGGGCCCGGACCTGCTGGAAGTGTACAACGACATGCTTCTAGCCGGCAGCATGTCAGACTCCATGAGGAAGGGCAGCATCACCCTAATCTACAAGCAGAAGGGGGAGATGAAAGATATAAAGAATTGGAGACCCATAACATTGTTGAATGTAGACTACAAGATCCTGTCTAAGGCCATCGCCAACCGGGTCAAGTCTGCTCTGGGACGGGTGATCCACCCGGACCAAACCTGTGCTGTACCTGGCAGGAAAATCTCAGACAGCCTAGCGCTGCTGAGAGATACCATCGCCTACGTGCAGGACAGACGGGTGGATGCCTGCCTAGTCAGCTTGGACCAGGAGAAGGCCTTCGACAGGATATCGCACACGTACATGAGGGACGTGCTCTCCAAAATGGGTTTTGGGGAGGGAATCCGAAATTGGATCAAACTGCTGTACACCAACATCCGTAGTGCAGTCCAAATCAATGGGTGGGAATCAGACAGTTTCCCTGTAAGGTCTGGAGTCAGGCAGGGTTGCCCTCTTTCTCCTGTCTTGTTTGTCTGCTGTATTGAACCTTTTGCCGAGTCCATCAGGAAGGATGCGAGCATAAGAGGAGTGACATTGCCAGGCAGTGGGGGCATTCAGGTCAAGACCTCCCTGTACATGGACGATGTCGCCGTCTTCTGCTCGGATCCAAGGTCGGTCCGCAGATTGATCAGCATCTGTGACCAGTTTGAGTCGGCCACGGGAGCCAGGGTGAACCGCAGGAAGAGCGAGGCCATGCTCTTTGGCAACTGGCCCGACCGATCTTCCATCCCCTTCACCATCAAGCCTGACTTCTTGAAGGTGCTGGGGATCTGGTTCGGGGGGGCTGAGTCGAGTAACAAAAATTGGCTGGAGCGGATAGCCAAGGTGGGGAGGAAGCTGGAGCTGTGGAAGCAACGCTCCCTCTCCATAACCGGGAAAAATTTGGTCATCAGGTGTGAGGTGCTCTCGGGTCTGCTGTACTTGGCACAAGTGTGGCCTGTCCCTCCCTCCTACGCCACGGGGATCACCCGGGCCGTCTTCCAGTTCATCTGGGGGTCGAGGATGGACCGGGTACGACGGGTCACCATGTACAAGTCGGCAGACAACGGGGGTAAAAGCGTGCCCAACGTCGCCCTCATCCTGATGGCCACCTTTGTGTGTGGCTGCATCAGGCGGAGTGTAGAGCCAAGGCACGTGGGCACTAAGTGCCACTACCTGCTGAGGTTCTACCTGTCCCCGGTGTTGCGAAGGATGGGCCTGGCGCAGATGCCACGCAATGTACCAGTCAGCTGGACATTGCCGCCCCATCTGACGTCTGTTGACAGGTTCTTCCGGACCAACACCTTTGACCACAAGTCCATCGGGCAGTGGTCAGCACGTAATGTCCTGCAGGCACTGCAGGGAAAGGACTCGATGGATCCGGTGGCGTGGTTCCCAGAGCAGACTGCCCAGCTTGTCTGGCAAAATGCCTCATCGCCAGAACTGACCAACAAGCACCAAGACCTGGCTTGGCTGGCGGTGAGGGGAGCCCTCTCGGTTAGATCCTTCCTGCACCATCGGAACCTCACTACCAGCGCATGCTGCCCCCGGGACGGTTGCTATGGAGAGGAGACGGTTGCCCACCTCTTTGCAGAGTGTGGATTTGCAAAACGAGTCTGGAGAGGTATGAAAGGGTCCCTGGAACGATTTATCCCGAACAGCTCCGTCACAGAGGACTCTGTGATTTACAGACTGTTCCCAGGGACACATTCAGAGACTGACATCGAGTGCTGCTGGAGGGTCATCAACTCGGTGAAAGACGCTCTTTGGTCTGCCCGAGCGTTGCTCACCACCCAGCAGAGCGAGATGTCCGTCGGGGAATGTTGCCGACTGGCCCACTGCAGACTGCAGGAGTACGTGCTAAGGGACTCGCTGAAGCTTGGTGCAGCCAACGCCAAGGCTCGGTGGGGGAGGGCCACAGTCTAGGGTCCTTCCGCTGCTGGACATGGGGGGCACAGTATGGTGGAGACGCCCCTCAAATTAAATTAAGGGAAGGTATCCCACACCAGGGGGCCACATGAGTGGCACGGGTGGGGGACATCTTTTGTAGAACTTGAAATGTCAGATGGAAATTTTCGCACTGTGTACACATTGTATATATTTATTACTTGAACAGGGGCCACAGAGTGGCACTGGTGGGGGACTGTTTGGTGAAATTTGACAAATGTAAAAAAATTGTACTGGAAAAAGTTTGTATAGTCTCCGAAAATGTCGGATGAATTTTGTTGGAATAGTTCAGAAATTGTATATATTTTCCAATTGAATAAAGTATATTTTGAAATAAAAAAAAAAAAAAAAAAAAAAAAAAATATTCTGATGTAGGCATGATGGAGCAGTGGTAGAGTTGCTGCCTTACAGTGCTAGAGACCCAGGTTTGATCCTGACTACGAGTGCTGTCTGTACGGAGTTTGTGCGTTCTCCCCGTGACTGCGTGGGTTTTCCCCGGGTACTCCAGTTTCCTCCCACACTCCAGAGACGTACAGGGCTGGAGGTTAATTGGTTTTGGTAAAGATTGTCCCCCGTGTGGAATAGTGCTAGTGTAACCATATAACCATATAACAATTACAGCACGGAAACAGGCCATCTCGGCCCTTCTAGTCCGTGCCGAACACTTATTCTCCCCTAGTCCCATCTACCTGCACTCAGACCATAACCCTCCATTCCTTTCCCGTCCATATAACTATCCAATTTATTTTTAAATGATAAAATCGAACCTG
Organism: Amblyraja radiata; assembly: GCF_010909765.2. Taxonomy (NCBI): domain Eukaryota; kingdom Metazoa; phylum Chordata; class Chondrichthyes; order Rajiformes; family Rajidae; genus Amblyraja; species Amblyraja radiata. The sequence goes on from NC_045961.1 coordinate 96,950,011, forward strand.
CCTCCACCACCTTCACTGGAAGCTCATTCCACACAGCTACCACTCTCTGAGTAAAGAAGTTCCCCCTCATGTTACCCCTAAACTTCTGTCCCTTAATTCTCAATCATGTTCTCTTGTTTGAATCTTCCCTACTCTCAGTGGACAAAGCTTATCCACGTCAACTCTGTCTATCCCTCTCATCATTTTAAAGACCTCTATCAAGTCCCCCCTTAACCTTCTGCGCTCCAGAGAATAAAGACCTAACTTATTCAACCTATCTCTATAACTTAGTTGCTGAAACCCAGGCAACATTCTAGTAAATCTCCTCTGTACTCTCTCTATTTTGTTGACATCCTTCCTATAATTAGGCGACCAAAATTGTACACCATACTCCAGAATTGGCCTCACCAATGCCTTAACATTACATCCCAACTTCTATACTCAATGCTCTGATTTATAAAGGCCAGCACACCAAAAGCTTTATTTACCACCCTGTCTACATGAGATTCCACCTTCAGGGAACTGTGCACAGTTATTCCTAGATCCCTCTGTTCAACTGCATTCCTCAATTTGCTACCATTTACCATGTACGTCCTATTTTGATTTGCCCTGCCAAGATGTAGCACCTCACACTTATCAGCATTAAACTCCATCTGCCATCTTTCAGCCCACTCTTCCAAATGGCCTAAATCTCTCTGCAGACTTTGAAAATCTACTTCATTATCCACAACACCACCTATCTTAGTATCATCTGCATGTACGGGGATCGATGGTCGGCGCAGACTCGGTGGGCCAAAGGCCTGTTTCCGCGCTGTATCTCTAAACTAAAAAAAATCGCAATGACATGCGGGTTGGAAAGTAACTTGGTCATAGTAACTTGTCCTTTGGAGTTCAAGAAAATGTGGGAAGAATAAATAAATGGAATTCAATGGGTTGGCGTAAAAACAAACGGTTGATGGTCAGAGCAGATTCATTGGGCTGAAGGGCCCACAACTGTGCGTTATCTCGCTCTGATTCTAATGGGCCTGTCCCACTTAGGTGACTCTTTAGGCGACTGCCAGGGACTAGTTTTAATGGAATTCACCTACGACATCTAGCGACAACCTACGACAGCACCTACGACAACCTATGACAGGAAAAATTGTCTCCACTGTCGCCGAAAAACTTTCAACGTTGAAAATTTTGTGGCAGTCGCTTGTAGTCGCCCAAAAAATCGCCTAAGTGGGACAGGCCCATAAGTCGTCAAAAATCAAGATAGGATCAGAATGAAAGCCTAAACTCGGGGCTCTCGTGGACATTTTTCAACATGTTGAAAAATCTTCACGAGTCTTCCCGTGCATACCTGCCGTTAGCGAGTCTTCCCGAGTATCTGCCGTTAGCGTTACGAGCCGCCAAGTGACGTCCCCGAGCTCCGACGTACCCGCTACGTTCATTCTCCGTGCTTACCACGAGTCTGATTTTTTTTTAAACTCGGGAGAGCTCTTGGAATGAACTCGTACCGTGGGACAGGGCTTTTAATGGAATGCTCTATACCACGTTTTGGACTTGTGGAATTACACTTAATGACAAAGTTTCTGCTTGAAGCCCCGTTACATTGTTTCAAATTCTACAAATATTGCAACAATTTTGAAAAACATGCTTTTTCCTCCCCATGGCCAGAGTTCGTATCCCAAATTCCTTATTATTTTTATTCCCTTATCGTGTATCTGTAAACTGTAAATGGCTCAACTGTAATCATGTATTGTCTTTCCTCTATCTGAATAGCGCGCAACAAAAGCTTTTCACTGTACCTCGGTACACGTGACAAGAATAATGAACTACATTCAAGACAGCTTGCACAACCAGGCTGCATCTTAAAGGAAATTTGCTTTGGAAATAAATATCCCTCACTGGACACGAACGTAACAAGGTTCAGTGTGATCACAATTTTTCTGCTGTAATAATCATAGCAAACAAACATATTTTTAAAATAATTCACCCTTTACGAATAAATCTTCTTTAAAAAAACAAGCAAAATAGTTTTACTGGTTAGGTTGAGGCATAGTAAAAAAAATCTCAACTCATTCTAATAAAAAAAGACAAACAAAAAGTGTACCAATGAGCATCTTCGGCCAATACTAATCCTTCACAACATCAGCAAAGCAGATTATTTGTGCAGGAAGACTTTGATCATCTGCTTTGATGTCATTTTCACACCTTAATAATAATAATAATAATGGATGGGATTTATATAGCGCCTTTCTAATACTCAAGGCGCTTTACATCGCATTATTCATTCACTCCTCAGTCACACTCGGTGGTGGTAAGCTACTTCTGTAGCCACAGCTGCCCTGGGGCAGACTGACGGAAGCGTGGCTGCCAATCTGCGCCTACGGCCCCTCCGACCACCACCAATCACTCACACACATTCACACACAGGCAAAGGTGGGTGAAGTGTCTTGCCCAAGGACACAACGACAGTATGCACTCCAAGCGGGATTCGAACCGGCTACCTTCCGGTTGCCAGCCGAACACCTAGCCCATTGTGCCATCTGTCACCTTAGCCTTCCATATCTCCAGACTCCCTCTCCCCTGATACTCAGCCTGAAGAAGAGTCTTGACCTGAAACGTCACCCATTCCTTCTCTCCAGAGATGCAGTCTGTCCCGCCGAGTTACTCCAGCATTTTGTGTTGAGAAGCAGATTATTCGGTTGTTACCAAATCACATTTTGTGGCCGTTTGCTGCTCACAAATTGGCGGCCACATTTCCTACATTAAAAAATCGTGTCTACATTCCAAAAGCAGTTCACAGGCAGCAAAACTGAGGTTACCTCTTGAAAGTCTCTTTCCTCTTGAAGTCTATTTTCTTGCCACTTAGAGGGGGCAGTGTCATTTTTTTGGAATGTCTTCTGAGACCCACAAATGAGCTCAAAACCCTCCACTCTGATGGGGAGGAACAATACTAACTCTATAATCTATTTTAAAGTCTCGAGCGAACGATATGGAAACTTTTATCGTTGAATCAAATTCTGTATCATTTTGGACGAGATAGGTGGATATCGGGGGAATTTTGCCAAAGATAGCCAGCAAGAAAAATCCTGTATTATTTGGGTGACAGGGTGGAACAGCGGTAGAGCTGCTGCCTTACAGCGCCAGAGACCCCGGCTCTTGACTGTGGGTGCTGCCCATATGGAGTTATTACATTCTCCCAGTAACCATGTGGGTTTTCTCCGGGTGCTCAGGTTTCCACCGCACTCCAGAGACATAGTGGTATATAGGTTAATTGGCTTCTGTAAATTGTCAAATGGCCCTAGTGTGTAAGATAATGCTACTGTATGGGGTGATCGCTGGTCTCGCTTGGGCTCAGTGGGCCGAAGGGCCTGTTTCCAAGATGAATCTATAAAGTCTAGTAAATGTCTAATTTGTTGCCAGACACAGCGAAATGTCATTTTAGCTTCCCTGTCCTTCATGGAGACACAAGGAACAGCAAATAGGGCATCTTAGTCAGCATGGGCAAGTCGGGCCGAAGGGCCTGTTTCCCTGCTGCATGCCTCTAAGGAATGGAAGCCAGCCTAGCTCAGGTGGTCACACTGGTCATGGGTCCAAGCCTCTCTCCGACATCGAGTGTGTATTCTCCAAAACGATCCCTCAGGATAGAACTGTTGGAATGCCAGATATCCCACCATTCAGATGAACCATTAATCTGAGCGTCTGCCTACCCCCTCAGGAGGCTAATAGATCACAGAGAACTACTTGAGAGACAGCAGGATTCCTCCTGTGTGTGAAGGAACTACAGATGCTGGTTTAAACCAATGATCATAAGGAATCGGAGCAGAATTAGGCCATTCGACCCAATAAGTCGACTCCGCCATTCAACCTAGGTTCAACCTAGGTCAACTAGGTTCACGAGATTGATCCCTGGGATGGCGGGACTGTCATTTGAGGAAAGATTGAAAGGACTAGGCTTATATTCACTGGATTTTAGAAGGATGAGGGGGATCTTATAGAAACATATAAAATTATAAGGACTGGACAAGCTAGATGCAGGAAAAATGTTCCCAATGTTGGGCGAGTCCAGAACCAGGGGCCACAGTCTTAGAATAAAGGGGAGGTCATTTAAGACTGAGGTGAGAAAAACCTTTTTCATCCAGAGAGTTGTGAATTTATGGAATTCCCTGCCACAGAGGGCATTGGAGGCCAAATTACTGGATGGATTTAAGAGAGAGTTAGATAGAGCTCCAGGGGCTAGTGGAGTCAAGGGATATGGGGAGAAGGCAGGCACGGGTTATTGATAGGGGATGATCAGCCATGATCACAATGAATGGCGGTGCTGGCTCGAAGGGCCGAATGGCCTCCTCCTGCACCTATTTTCTATGTCTATGTCTATGTCTAACCATGGCTGACCTATCTCTCCCTCCTAACCCCATTCTCCTGCCTTCTCCCCATAACCTCTGACACAATCGACACAAAAAGCTGGAGTAACTCATCTCCTGTTGTTCTGGCCTCTGTCAAACCCAATAAAATATCGTGCTATCCACATTATGATCGTGTTGCACGCAGGTACCACGTGGACACCTCTGCCACCGTACTGAAAGGATATCAGAGCGGTCAGCACTCCAGTCACTGCCCCCATGGCAAAGGAACCACTGAATATTCCAAGAAAGACTCCCACGCACTTGAAGAAGGCAGCGGCGTCAAAAGTGTGGCTGTTCTCTCCTGCCGGCTGGTAAGCTACAATTGACCTGAAGAAGAAAAAAAAATGATCGACATTATTACACAAACATGGTTTCAATCTTCGGAACAGCTCCATCCAAGAAATTGCAGAGAATTGTGCACGCAACAACAGCTTTTCACTGTACCTCGGTACATGTGACAATAAACTAACCTGAAACTGAAATCTACAAAAGCAACACTGTATGTCTATGCAACGGACTGCAAGTGCTGGTTTACAAAAAAATACACAAAGTGGTGGAGTAACATAGCAGGTCATGCAGCATGTCTGGAGTACATCAATAGATGACATTTTGAGTCAGGTCCCTTCTTCAGACTGTTGTAGTGGGGGGGGGGGGGGGCAAGAAGCTGGAAGAAAGACGATAGCTTGTTTTTTTAAAACGGTAGCTCTCTCTCCCTCCCTCCCCCTCTCTCTCCCTCTCTCCTTTTTGTAATTGTTCTTAACAGTTTAGTGTGTTCCTGCCACCGTTCATTACAATATTTCAGAGATATTGTTATCGTATTTTGTATATTTTCCAAATTATGGACAAAATTGACACAAGGATGTCTGTAAAAACGGAACCCGTTCATTATCCAGAAATGACCTTTACTGGTGATTCATCAGTCCCCTGGGGAGCAGCACTGAACTGGTAACTAACTGACGACATGGGAGCCAGTATGTGCCTGGTCATTCACTGTTGCCGGGGAAACAAACAGTTCTTTGGTACGTAATGTTCATGGATTATAGGAGCAGAATTAGGCCATTCGGCCGATTAAGTCTACCCCGCCATTCAATCATGGCTGATCAATCATTCCCTCTAAACCCCATTCTCCTGCCTTGACTTGGGCTCCACAGCCTTCTGTGGCAAAGAATTCCACAGGTTCACCACCCTCTGACTGAAGAAATTCCTCCTCATCTCAATTATAAAGGTATATCCTTTTATTCTGAGGCTGTGGCCTCTGGTCCAAGACTCTCCCACATCCCACATCCACTCTATCCAGGCCTTTCACCATTCGGTAAGGTTCATTGGGGTCCCCCTCACCTTGATCACGTTTACCTTCATCATTCGGGCTAGTGCTCCTTCGACGATTCACGCGTCTGTTCCAGCCGTCGCGGAAAGACAGCGTGGTTCAGGCGATAAGGGAACAATTGTGAACAAAGGTTGCCCTACTTACGATGAGAGCACAATGGCGACTGCGTCGTTCAGCACACTCTCTCCAAACAGCAGAGCATAAAGGTCAACGTCAACTTGAAGCTCATTGAAGATGGCAAGGACGGTCACTGTAAAAAACAGGAATCAATGCGAACGGCTGGCTTGAAGCAAAACACAACACCTTATTTCACGTTAAATAAAAATAAATAAGCAAGGTTTCAGAGCGCAATTTTAGGGAGTTATTTTCTTGATCGTGCTTTTATTGCTTCTTTATTTCATCCTCTACCAACCCAAGATTGCTTTCCAATCTCAGCAGTTTGTATCCTTTCTCGTTCGAGAGTTTGCTGAATACTGTTCCAACAATGCTCCTGATTGAAATTCTCATCATGAATCCACATTCCACCTTTCCTTCTCTCTCGATCGTCTCCAGTTTCAAATCTCTGAGAGAGGTCTGCTCTCTTTTGGCTGTTCGCACATCCCCAATTCCTTTACATAATCTCGCTGGCAGATGTACGTTCAATTGTCTTGATTCATGGCCCCAGCATTCTTTTCCAAAACATTGCATCGTCTCAAATATGCTCCTTGAAATGCAACCAATCTTCTTGCCACTTGTCCCAGTATCTCATTATGTAGCTTGGTGCCATTAAAGTCAACACAGAATCTGCCCCTTCGGCCCAACCTGCCCATGCTGACCAAGATGCCCCCACCTGCCCGCGTTTGGCCCGTATCCCTCTAAACCTTTTCCTATCCATGCAGCTATCCGAATGCCTTTTAAATATTGTTAGAAGTACCTGCCTCAACTACCTCCTCGAGCAGCTCATTCCACATACCCGCCACCCTCATAAACTCACAACTTCTCGGAGCAGAATTAGGCCATTTGGCCCATCAAGTCTACTCCACCATTTAATCATGGCTGATCTATCTCTCCCTCTCAACCCCATTCACCTGCCTTCTCCCCATAACCCCCGACACCCGTACCCTCTGTGTTAAGCCACGTAAATTAGATATCAGGGCTATATTATAAAGGTCTAATATAAATGATAATGTTTAAGGAGCCATTTGGAACAAATTCAAACAAGTTTTCGATCTTGTTGACAAAGAAAGATAAAACAATGTTGGTCGCTCCTTAGGCAATTTTTAGTTGTATCAAATTAAAAGTACCATCAATTAGTGCGTTATCTGGTGACAGACCCCAGTTCCATGAAATAAAGGGAATGACATGGGAAACTATCATCACTGGATCAATGTTTAAGTGCTAGAGGCAGGAAACATGTTCCCGATGTTGGGGGAGTCCAGAACCAGGGGCCACAGTTTAAGAATAAGGGGTAAGCCATTTAGAATGTAGACGAGGAAACACTTTTTCTCACAGAGAGCGGTGAGTCTGTGGAATTCTCTGCCTCAGAGGGCGGTGGAGGCGGGTTCTCTGGATGCTTTCAAGAGAGAGCTAGATAGGGCTCTTAAAGATAGCAGTCAGGGGATATGGGGAGAAGGCAGGAACGGGGTACTGATTGGGGATGATCAGCCATGATCACATTGAATGGCGGTGCTGGCTCGAAGGGCCGAATGGCCTACTCCTGCACCTATTGTCTATCTCCAGCCTTAAATCTCCAAGAAGTCTCCCAATTTGCATATCCCCAATTCCTTTACATAATTTACTGATAGCTGGCAGTTCCTGTTGGTTGGTTCATTATCATGATGTGACTTAAGGGCCTGTCCCACTTACGTGTCCTTGGCACGCAAATTACGCGACCTGTTGGTCACGTTGAGGCGCACGGGCATCGTATGGCCGCGCGGGGCCGGTCCCACTTAGAAGCGCGGAGGGGTATGTAGTTGTGCGCGACATTGTATGGCTCCGAAATTTTTGTAGTGAACTAAATCTTCACGTGCCAACGGCCTGTCGCGGAACTGACGGCCAAAGTGGGACAGGCCCAAGACCCTGGCGCGACGCAACATCTCACCTTCAACAGGCCGTTGCGGTCCGGATCCGCCCCCACTTCCACTCCCAGAGCGGGGCCAAATTGAAGATAAACACAAAATGCTGGAGTAACTCAGCCGGATGGGCAGCATCTCTGGAGAGAAGCAATGGATGATGTTTCGGGTCAAGTCCCTTCTTTTCAGACTGAAGAAGGGTCTTGACACGAAATGTCACCCATTGCTTCTCTCCAGAGATGCTGCCGGTCCCGCTGAGTTACTCCAGCTTTGTGTCCATCTTCAAATGACGTCACGCGCTCCAGACGGCTGTGCGTACGCATGTAATCGCGCCCGACCTTCGCGGGACCATCGCGGTTCAACGCAACCACGAGGTCGCGTAATTTGCGTGCCAAGGACAAGTAAGTGGGACAGGCCCTTTAGTACCATTGCGCCACATACAGTACTTGCTCCTGTGAATTATATTTCAGGACACTTCCTATACCAATGTAAATAATAATGTTCATGGAGCCTTTCAGGGCAAATTTAAATCAGGTTTCGATCTTGTTAACAAAGAAAAAGAGCAGTGGTTAGGTTACTCTGCAGGCAGTGATTTTAGTGCATTTTATTCCAACATCAATCTGTTAATAATATTTTGCACTGTTACCCACCGGGATCAGTTGCAGAAATGACAGCACCAAAAAATAGGCAGTCTGTATAATAGAATCCATCTTCAAGCTGTCCCACTGCATACATTAGCTTCACAATGCCATACAGGAAGTTTCTGCAACAAGAGCACGGATTTTATTTAAGTCCTTATTAAAATACAACTGTGGAAATACAAAGGTGGAATTCCCACAAAGGCTCTCCCAACCCTCATTATAAACTAACCCCAGTGCAATGGTCAATGGTACTTTTTTGTCACATGTACCCAAGTACAGCAACATTTTTTTTTGCATACAGGTTAGGTTAGTTTAGAGATACAGCATGGAAACAGCCTCTTCGGCCCACCGAGTCCATGCTAACCATTGATCACCCACAGCAGCTCTATGTTATCCCACACCCCACTCACTAGAGGCAACTTACAGGGGCCTGCCTGATCTCCCGGTTGCTAAACACTATAATTCCCCTCCCTATTCCCACACTGACCTTTCTGTCCTAGGCCTCCTCCATTGTCAAAGTGAAGCTAAACGCAAATTGGAGGAACAGCATCTCATATTTCGCTTGGGCAGCTGACAGCCCAGTGGTATGAACACTGATTTCTCCAACTTCTTGTAACCCCTGCATTCCCTCTCTCTCCATCCCTCCCCCACCCTAGTCACACCAGCTTCATGTTCTCACCTAGCAAACAGATAAAAATGGCCTGTTTCCTTTATAATCAGTACTTTGTTCCATTTCTTTCATTCGTTCGTTCTATATCTCTCTATATCACGGTCTATTTTTCTCGTTTCACTTTCCCTCGACTCTCAGTCTGACGAAGGGTCTCGAACCGAAACGTCACCTGTTCCGTCTCTCCAGAGATGCTGCCTGTTCTGCGGAGTCACTCCAGCACTTTGTGTCTATCTCCTGTTTAAACCGGCATCTGCAGTTCCTTCCTACACATATCGTACAAACCAGCATGTCTTTGGGATTTGGGAGGACACCGGAGCATGCGGAGGAAACTGAACCGGTCATAGGGAGAACAGGCAAACTTCACACAGGTACCACCCAAGGTCAGGATTGAACAGGGGTCTCTGACTCTGTTCTGTAGCAGATCTACCAGCTGCCAAACTAGCCGTGCCACTGTGCTGCCCTGTTCAGTGACAATCCGACTGTACATTAGGTCCAAAACCATATCAATATATATATGTGTAAGATAGTAGAGTCCACGGAGTCAGTGTACAAGAGTCACCATGTTTTAGGCGGCATCCTGTACTCTTCAAGTGGGCGGCACAGTGGCACAACGGTAGAGTTGCTGCCATACAGCGCCAGAGACCCGGGTTCGATTCCGACTACAGGTGCTGACTGTGCAGAGTTTGTATGTTCTCCCCGTGACCGTATGGTTTTCTCTGGCTGTTCCGGTTTCCTCCCACATCCAAAATACGTACAGGGTCGTAGGTTTGATTGGCTTCTGTAAATTGTAAATTGTCCCTAACGTGTAGGATAGTGCTAGTTACGGGCGATTGCTGGTTGGCCTGAACTCGGTTGGACCGGTTTCCACGCTGTATCTCTAAACTAAACACCAACATTTAAAGAAAATGTTAAGAGTCTTAACTTGGCCGTGAAGGCTGGTTTGTCCTGTTTGTGAGATTCTCAGGGGTTTCTGGTGATCTTACGCCCAGTTACAGTGGGAGGTTGAGTGGAATATCTACCTCATTCCCAGGTTGGAAGTGTCAAACACTAGAGGGCATTACTTTAAGGAGAGGGGGGCAGCGTTTAAAGTTTAAAGTGTGGCGTCAGTTAATACACAGACCACTTATGGTCGAACCCTCGTCAGTAGCCAGGAGGGCTGGTATATGACGTCACGGCCTGGGGGGAGTGTCCTGCTACTTAAACGTATCTCACCTCGAGACCTAGGCAGTCAACAGGTAGCTGAGCCCGAGAGAACAACCTCGCTCAGCTACAGCAGCAATGACAATTACGTTAGCGGACCAACGTAACATGTAACGCCTGAATAAAACTACTGTTTGAACCTGCCTGACGTCTGGCCTTATTCACCATGTTTGGTGCCGCTACAAAAGGGATTTTTTTTAACTTCTTTACGCAGAGAGTAGTCCAATCTGCAGGTTTACAAATTTTGCAGATTTAGATCATCTGAGTATAGGAGCAGGGAGGTTCTACTGCAGTTGTGCAGGGTCTTGGTGAGACCACACCTGGATTGCGTACAGTTTTGGTCTCCTAATCTGAGGAAGGACATTTTTGCCATAGAGGGAGTACAGAGAAGGTTCACCAGACTGATTCCTGGGATGTCAGCACTTTCATATGAAGAAAGGCTGGATAAACTCGGCTTGTACTCGCTAGAATTTAGAAGATTGAGGGGGGGATCTTATAGAAGCTTACAAAATTCTTAAGGGGTTGGACAGGCTAGATGCAGGAAGATTGTTCCCAATATTGGGGAAGTCCAGAACAAGGGGGTCACAGTTTAAGGATAAAGGGGAAATCTTTTAGGACTGAGATGAGAAAAACAGTTTTTACACAGAGTGGTGAATCTCTGGAATTCTCTGCCACAGAATGTAGTTGAGCCCAGTTCATAGGCTATATTTAAAAGAGAGTTAGATGTGGCCCTTGTGGCTAAAGGTATCAGGGGGTATGGAGAAGGCAGGTACAGGATACTGAGTTGGATGATCAGCCATGATCATATTGAATGGTGGTGCAGGCTCGAAGGGCCGAATGGCCTATTTTCTATGTTTCTATGTTTCTATCCACTGATGTGCATGATGTAGATTGTGCAAAGACACAACAAAAATGGGCATTTTGAAGCTTGGAGACATTCGTTGGTCAAATAAATTTGGGACTTTCTTCAATAATAAGGGAAACCTGCAGATTATATTGCTAATTTAACAATCTGAGATTGTCCATTGGTGTACAGGGCTAAAGACATGTGAAGTGAAGTAGGTCAGGGATAATCGCACAGAGCGACAAAACTGACTCAAGGGTCTAAATGTGGTTCACTTATTGGGTGGGCGGTGCGACCGATGTCGCAGCGGCCTCTGCAGTCTGTCTGTGTATTTTTTATTTTTTTGTCCTGTTGAGGGTTTAGTTTGTAATGGGTTTTTAAATGTGTATGTGTGGGTGGGGGAAACGTTTAAATCTCTTCCCTGCATGGAGACCCGACCTTTCACTGTCGGGTCTCCGTTACCGTTGGGGCCTAGCGCCGTGGAGCGGCCTCCAACCGGAGCGACCTGGGGGCTCAAGTCACGGAGCCTGTGGAGCTGTGGACCTACCTCCGTGGAGCTGTGGAGCTGTGGAGCCTGTGGAGCTGTGGACCTACGGACCTACCTCCGTGGAGCTGGCCAGCTTCGGAGCGTGGAGAGCTGCGGCGGCGAGCTGCTGCGACCCGACTCCGGTGGATGGTGACACCAGGAGCTTTGCGGGGCACCGGCAACGGCGACTTCTCCCGCCCGAATTGCGGGGTTGAGAGTGACCTGGAGGGGGGCCTTACAACGCCCGGCGCGGCTGCAAATTGCCGCGGACTTGCTAGCGCCCGCCGGGGGCTCCAACACCAAGACCCGGGGCAGGGCCCTACATCGCCCGGCGTGGCTTTGAGTGGCCGCGGACTTGCTAGCGCCCACCGGGGGCTTTGACCTCAACTTCGGGAGAGGAATGGAGAGCAGGGGAGAGACAAGTCTTTGCCTTCCATCACAGTGAGGAGGAGACTCACTGTGATGGATGTTTATGTGAATTGAATTGTGTTGGTGTGTGTCTTGGTTCTTTTCTTGTATGGCTGCAGAAACCAAATTTCGTTTGAACCTCATGTGAGGTTCAAATGACAAATAAAAGGTATTGTATTGTATTGTAAATGGCAGGATAAAAAAGACACAAAGTGCTGGAGTAACTCAGCAGGTCAGGCAGCATCTCCAGAGAATGTGAGTAGGTGAAGTCGCCTATCCATGTGTCCAGGAATGCAGCCTAACCTGTTGGGTTACTCCAGCACTTCATGTCTCTTTTTATAAACCCACACCATCCTGGCCACACAGTCATCTCCCTGCTACCTTCAGGTAGAAGGTACAGGAGCCTGAAGACTGCAACGACCAGGTTCAGGAATAGCCACTTCCCCACAGCCATCAGGCTATTAAACCTGGCTCGGACAAAACTCTGATCATTAATAACCCATTATCTGTTATTTGCACTTTATCAGTTTATTTATTCACGTGTTTATATTTATATAATGGTATATGGACACACTGATCTGTTTTGTAGTCAATGCCTACTATTTTCTGTTGTGCTGAAGCAAAGCAAGAATTTCATTGTCCTATCAGGGACACATGACAATAAACTCACTTGAACTTGAACTTGCAGTTCCTTGTGACTAAATGGCCTAATCCTGATTTCTAAAGTCAGAGAGATTGTTATCATTGTATTCAGTAATTTGAAAATGATCTTAATTTCAATTAGAGTGCACGGTGGCGCAGAGGTAGAGTTGCTGCCTTACAGCGCCAGAGACGTGGGTTCGATCCTGACTACGGGTGGTGTCTGTATGGTGTTTGTACGTTCTCCCCTTGATCGCGTGTGTTTTCTCCAGGCGCTCCTGTTACCTCCCACACTCCAAAAAGGCGTACAGGTTTGTAGATTCATTTGGGTTCTGGAAGTCGTAACTTGCCCCTAGTGTGTAGGATAGTTTCAGTGTACGGCTATCACTGGTCGGCACGGACTCGGTGAGCGAAAGGGCCTGTAAGGCGGCTGCACCTCTAAACCAAACTACATAACGCAACACCGGCCATCTACTTAATAAGCATCAATTTGACCACAGAATAGGAAGTGTGCTGCAAGTCATACTCACCCTATGACAAAACAGGACACCGCAGTTCCAATAAATGCATAAGCCAGGATTGAGCCAAGATTCCTGAAGAAGTGTCTCTGTAACAAAGGAATCACACCCTAACATGCCAGCATTCATACAACACAAGAGAATCCCATTTGGCCCATTACACCTGTGCTGGCTCTGAGGTACTTTATTAACTTTCCTGTTCTATGCCCTTTATCCACCACACTCACAAAATACTGATCACCGAGATTAAAAGAAGCATTTCTAAGTGTAGTGGGCAGGTGCTATAGACCTGAGGGTAGACGCTCCCGCCCCCACGAGTCTCGGGCAGATGGGGCTCCTCAGCCTGGGAAGGCAGTCCATCTAGGAGAGGGAAAACTCTGATTTAAAACCTCCACTGCCTTGTGGCCATATCCAGTCATGGAAAAGGCTCCAGGAGTAAACCTCAAGAAAATCCGGAGTCGGAGCCCCTAAGGCAGTTCTGGCAGCTTCTGCGACGGTGCTGGTGCCAAACTGTAACGGCCCTGCTGTTCCTTTGGATCGATCAGCGACGTGGAGAGGGGGGGGACGTGCTGCATGGGCAACATCCTGTCCTCCATATGACATCGCCCAGGCTTGCATCCGACCACACACCACTTGCAAACTAGGATGCATCACCCATGGTCAGTCATGACCGAAGGGGGCCTACTCTAAGTGTAAATAAAGATCCCAGAATCAGGTGGATTTAATCAGCTTTCCTTTTATGGCAAATAGTCGGATTAAGCTCAAGGAAGAATTTCCTTGTTCCGTTTCAGGACATAGGACAATAAACACTCTTGACCTGATTTAAGTGGCATTGGAACATAAAAGTGCACTTTGCTTTCATGTAGATACTGTAGCTAAACTTTAAAAATGACGCATTGTGAAGTTCGCTTGACTTATTCCATCCAGTTCATCAAGTCAGTGGATATTTTCAAGGCAGAGATAGATAGATTCTTGATTAGTTCGGGTATCAGGGGTTATGGGGAGAAGGCAGGAGAATGGGGTTGGGAGGGAGAGATAGATTAGCCATGACTGAATAGCAGAGTAGACTTGATGGGCCGAATGGCCTAACTCTGCTCCCATCACTTATGACTTTATGATCAAAACAATTAAAACAGTAGGCTGACCATTTGTTAGTTCTTATTTCCTATTGCCTCCTAATCTGAAGATTATGGCCTCAATATCTATTCTACATTCGCACACACAAAATAAAATGAAGGATGACTTTGCTGTTGTTATTAGAGGCATTTTCTTTCAGCTGGTCTGAAAATATTCCACAACAACACTTCAATAAGTCAGCCCTCGAGCAGAACAGGCAGCAAAACTGGTAATTGTTGCATTCCAGGATGTGGGAGTTTGCAGGGCAGCAAGTAGCTGCTGCTGCAGTTCCTGCAATCCAATGGTGCCCACACATGGTGCCAGTGTGAAGAGGGGTCTCCACCCGAAATGCCACCCCTTCCTTCTCTCCAGAGATGCTGCCTGTCCCGCTGGGTTACTCCAGCTTTTTGTGCCCACACTTAAAGAGTGCTCGAAAAATAAAACTGCAGACACCAGAAAAAAAACCAGAATACTCAGCAGGTCATCTGTGGAAGGAGAAACAGAGTCAGAAGTCTTTTGCCCAGAGTAGGGGCATCGAGAACCTGAGGTTTAATGTGAAGGGGGAAAGATTTAATAGGAATCTGAGGGGTAACCTTTTCTCGTGTAGATGGGACATACGCAAGTTGGGCCGAAGGGCCTGTTTTCGTGCTGTTTGACTCTGTGACTCTATATACCAAATATATCATTTAGATCTGGATTTTTTTTTAAATTAAGCATGTATATTTGCTACAGATTAAGGTACATTGTGGCTAAAATTAGTTTTATATTCCTTTTACAAAACATGCTTCACTCCAGCATTTACACAACAAAGCCCATTGCTGAAAAAAATGTTTGAAAGAGGAATAAACAACAAACACGACAAAAGAACAGAAAACAAAAGATTGCTTGAAACAATCATCATGTCAAAAGAAAGAGTTAAATGTTTTGAGTTGATGAGCTTGAAACACTTAGAAGGGTTTCGGCCCGAAACATTGCCTATCTCCTTCGCTCCATAGATGCTGCTGCACCTGCTGAGTTTCTCCAGCATTTTTGTGTACCTTCGATTTTCCATCGATCTGCAGTTCCTTCTTAAACACTTAAGAAGCGTTGTTTAAACAAGCACTGAGCTGCAATGAGCAGAGCTGGGTATCTGGGACAGGGCAATGAGAGGTTAACTCTGATTTAGCTGCAGCATATTACCGCTAAGCTGCGGAGTGAACCTAAAGCTTCTTTAAAAGCACTGATCATGTCTGACATGAATCCTTCCCGAAACAAAAACCAAGATAAATTGCACATAGGCAGATTAAATGACTGGATGTGAAGACTCATGGAGAATGCATTGCATAGTTACTATTAGTATTGATTAAAAAAAAATAGGTGGTCATAAGGTCGTAAGGAATAGGAGTAGAATTAGGCCATTCGGCCCATCAAGTCAACTCCGCCATTCAATCATGGCTGATCTATCTCTCCCTCCTAACCCCATTCAAGTCAAGTCAAGTTTATTCGTCACATACACATACGAGATGTGCAGTGAAATGAAAGTGGGAATGCTCGCGGACCGTAGCAGCTGGAACAGTCCGTTGCAGGGGTGGAAGGGGTTTCCCATGATTTTATTGGCTCTGGAGTTGCACCTCCTGATGTATAGTTCCTGCAGGGGGGCGAGTGAAGTTCCCATAGTGTGTTCGGCTGAACGCACTACTCTCTGCAGAGCCTTCTTGTCCTGGGCAGAGCAATTCCCAAACCAGATGGTAATATTTCCGGACAAGATGCTTTCCACAGCTGCTGAGTAGAAGGACTGGAGGATCCTCGGAGACACTCTGAATTTCCTCAATTGCCCGAGGTGGTAAAGGCGCTGCCTTGCCTTACTCACGAGTGCTGCGGCGTGTGATGTCCATGTCATATCCTCAGAGATGTGGGCTCCCAGATATTTAAAACAGCTCACCCTATCCACAGTATCCCCATTTATCCTCAATGGTGTGTACGTCCTCGGATGATGTGCCCTCCTAAAGTCCACGATCAGCTCCTTAGTTTTTTTTCATTCTCCTGCCTTCTCCCCATAACCTCTGACACCTGTACTGATTAAGAATCTATCTATCTCTGCCTTAAAAATATCCACTGACTTGGCCTCCACAGCCTTTGTGGCAAAGAATTCCACAGATTCACCACCCTCTGACTAAAGAAATTTCTCCTCATCTCCTTCCTAAAATTCTGAGGCGATGACCTCCAGTCCGAGACTCTCCCACTAGTGGAAATATCATCCCCATATCCGCTGTATCCAAGCTTTTCACTATTCTGTATGTTTCATTGAGGTCTCACCTCATTCTTCTAAACTCCAGCGAGTACAGGCCCAGTGTCGACAAACGCTCATCATAGATTAACCTACTCAATCCTGGGATCATTCTTGTAAACCTCCTCTGGAGCCAGGACATCCTTCCTCAGATGTGGTGCTGAACGTTGCTCACAATAGGTGTTCCAGAAATGTTTTCATTGAGGCAAATATGTGGAATGGTTTAAAAAAAATGGAAACTATTGCAGGCATGCAGCAGGTTTGGAACTTCTATATTAAAGATTCATTGGCCTACCTCTGACCAAACTAAGCAGCCACTGCCCCAATACATCTGCGGACAGCTCTGGTGTCACAGTTTGTTCAATTACTCGAGACTTTCTTTGTTTAAAAAAAAAACTATAGAAATGCAATCAGTTGGTGACAGCTGTTCTAGAATTCAAAAATTATTAATATTTAATATAATTAATATAAATATAATTTATAATTAAAAAAGAGGCAATGGTTACTCGTTGATGTTTTGTTTTGTTTAATGCTGTCAAGAGTTGCATGACTAATTACCAATCTGACTATCAAAACAATCATTAATTACTCTGGACAACATCAGGCCTGCAAAAGATGCATGTAACAGAATCCGAACACACTCAATAAATTCAAATTCATTGTCTTGCTTGAATTATTTCTGCCAAGTTAAACCAGTTTCTTTAATCTATATGCCCTTGAATTAAAAGAAAGATGTCACAGACATGGAGAATGTGCAAGGAAGATTTGTTAGACTGGTGGTGAAGATGCAACATGTGAAGAGAGTGGAGAAGCTGGGAGTTTCAGGCGGAAGCTGGTGGAAATGAGTAGGCTAATGTATAATAGAGGATGTTTCCACTAGTCCAAGAATTATAGTTTATCATATTTAAAACTAGGTCAGGATATTTTTTAAATATTATTATATTTAGAATTATATTTCGTTTCATGATCAAAAGAATCAGGGAAGGAAAAATATGGACTTATTTTACACAGGGACGATAATGGCTCAATGGTTCTTTATGATTCAATGGTATTTATTATATTTAAATAAAATATAAATATTATATTTAATATTTATATAAAGGTAAAATGCAATGTCTGAATAGAGAATGAAAACTGATTCAATCACTGCTTTTAAAGAAAGGAATTGGACAAGTAATTTATAAAATATTTTATAGCAGGTCTATGGGAAAGGAGGTGCATGTGAGACTAGTTGAATAGTCCTTTCAAAGAGAGAATGGACCATATATATAGCCACCTTCTGTGTTGCAACAATCTATGATTTGATTATTCTATTATTCAACAAACTAGTTATCATCTCAAGCACCTTTTGTTTTTAGTTTTAGCCACATTTAACACAGTATTGAAAATGTTCAATCTCATTGTGTCTCTTCATGCCGAGCGTCTGACGGCACTGTGCTCGCTGGCGTTTAGAAGGATGAGGGGGACCTTGTTGAAAGTTACAGAATAGTAAAAAGCCTGCGTAGAATGGATGCAAAGAGAGAAGGGACTCGACCCGAAATGTCACCCCTTCCCACCCTGCCTGCCCCACTGAGTTACTCCAGCATTTTGTGCTTATTTTGGATGTAGAGGATGTTTCAACTAGTCCAAGAGTTGCGGACCAGAGGCCACAGCCTCGGAATAAAGGGACATACCTTTAGAAAGGAGATGGGGAGGAATTTCTTTGGTCAGGGAGTCGTGAATCTGTGGAATTCATTGCCACAGACGGCTGTGGAGGACAAGTCATTGGGTAAGGCACATATTGACAGATTCTTGATTAGTACGGGTGTCAGGGGTCATGGGGAGAAAGCAGGAGAATGGGGTTGAGGGAAAGATAGATTAAATGGCGGAGTAGATTTGATGGGCCGAATGGCTCAATTCTGCTCCTATAACTTATGAAACAAAGCTCCCAGCTCCTAGATATCGTGTTTCTCAGAGCTCAATAGCCATAATTAAAAATAAAAATGCATCAATACAACAAATATGCCGTTCTAACTGAGGAAAAGGCAAGATTGAACTCACTTCAATCCGGCTTTTTTCCACATCCCAGACATGTTGGTGGGTGCATTGGTTATTCTACTTTGTTCCTTCACATAGCTTATTTTCAGAAAGGATTAATGTTAAGATATGGGAATATGTGGGAAATAATTAGTTGTAGGTCGATGAGGAAATAAGGGGACGGGGAGGAATGGGGCTTGTTAAGTCAAGAGTGTTTTATTGTCATAGGTCCCGGATGGAACAATGAAATTCTTACTTGCTGCAGCACAACAGAATATGTGAATATGTAAACATAGTATATAACGGGGGAAGAGAAAGAAAAAAAGAAAAAGTTTAATAAATAATAAATATAGTGCAATAATAATATAGTCTTTTGCAGTTCAGAGCTCAGAGCTTATTCGTTGTTGTGTTTAATAGCCTGATGGCTGTAGGGAAGAAGCTGTTCCTGAACCTGGACGTTACAGTTCTCAGGCTCCTGTACCTTCTTCCTGATGGCAATGGTGAGATAAGTGTGTGGCCAGGATGGTGTGGGTCCTTGATGATTTTGGCTGCCTTTTTGAGGCAGCGACTACGATAGATCCCTCCGACGGTGGGGAGGTCAAAGCCGATGATGGACTGGACAGTGGTCACAACTTTTTGTAGTCTTTTTCGCTCCTGGACGTTCATCCAGAATAAGCTCCCTGGGAGCTAGCATGGGCACAACAAGGTGAATGGCCTCCACTGTGTTGCTCCAAGAGTAACGTTGGGGGATTTGTGAACTTGGGTCTGACACCAGGGGGCAGTGCATCACCATGCATGAGAAGGGAGGTTTTTACAGAAAGGACAAAGTGCTGGAGGAACTCAGCAGGTCAGGCAGCATCTGTGGAGGGAATAGACCAAGGGCCTTGACCCAAAACATCATCCGTCCATTCCCTCCACAGTTGTTGCCTGAGGCACTGAGCTCATCCTACACCATGTGTTTTGCTCAAGATTCCAGCATCTGCAGTTCGCCGTGTCTCCACTTTAAAGCAAGGATCTGCCTGAAAAAAGGCCAGTGTCAATGACACAGCAAACTTGCCTGCTGGTCTCAATTACACACCCTACACATTAGGGATAATTCACAGATGGCAATTAACCTGCAAACCCGCACGTCTTTGGGATGTGGGTGGAACTGGAGCACCCGGAGGAATCCCTCGCGGTCACAGGGAGAACGTGCAAACTCCACAGACATTATTATAAGGGCAGCACGGTGTCTTAGCGGTCGCCCCAGAGACCCGGGTTGCCTTACAGACCCAGAGACCCGGGTTCGATCCTGACTACAGGTGCTTGTCTGCACGGAGTTTACAAGTTCTCCCCGTGACCTGCGAGGGTTTTCTCCGAGATCTTCGGTTTCCTCCCACACTCCAAAGACGTACTGGTTTGCTAGTTAATTGTTTAAGAAGGAACTGCAGATGCTGGAAAATCAAAGGCTGACAAAAGTGCTGGAGAAACTCAGCGGGTGAGGCAGCATCTATGGAGCGAAAGAAATAGGCAACGTTTCGGGCCGAAACGTTGCCTATTTCCTTCGCTCCATAGATGCTGCCTCACCCGCTGAGTTTCTCCAGCACTTTTGTCTACCTTGCAGGTTAATTGGTTTGGTATAAATGTAACTTGCCCCTAGTGTGTGCAGGATAGCGTTTGTGTGCGCGGATCGCTGGTCGGTTCGGACTCGGCGAGCCAAAGGGCCTGTTTCTGCGCTGTATCTCCAAACTAGATCTAAACTAAACGCACCCAAGGTCAGGATTGAACCCGGGTCTCTGACGCTGTGAGGCAGCAGCTTTACCAGCTGTTCCACTGTGCCAGCTCGCCGGTAAGGCTTGGAGGCACCTTGCCCTTTGCAGGCACATCACAAGTGTGGCCACCCAGAAGGCCAACGGAAGACATTCCCTTCCTGGTTGAAATGAAATAACACAATAGTGTTTCAGTTCCCAGAAAACCCGTGCAAATTGCATTATAGCAACACGCAGCTATGTTGCTCAGAAGGATTTGGAGATTAAGATTACAGTTAATAACAATGCAGACTGGGGGGGAAGGGCAGTAACTCTGTGCCAACATCTTTGCCTCAGAGCAGGATGGTTATGCACTTAAGCCTTAGTTAATTTAGTCTAGTTTATTATTATGGTCATATCTACCGAGGTACAGTGAAAAGTTTTTTCTTTGCGTACTATTCAGTCAGTGAAAAGACTATATATATATATATATATATATACACACACATGATTATAATAAAGCCGTCCACAGTGTACAGATGCAGGAGAATGGGAATAACATTTAGTGCAAGAGAAAGTCCAGTGATGTCTGATTAAAAATAGTTCGAAGGTTTCCAATGTTGTCAGGACCGCCCTCTAATTGTTGGGCGGACGGTTCAGTTGCCAGGTAACAGCTAGGAAGAAATTGTCCATCAATCTGCCCATGAAAGTGTTTTCACACTTCTGCATCTCTTGCCTTTTGGGAGAAGAGGGAGTGACCAGGGTGAGTGGGCAAATGCATGGCAGATGCAGTATAATGTGGATAAATGTGAGGTTATCCACTTTGGTGGCAAAAACAGGAAAGTAGATTATTATCTGAATGGTGGCCGATTAGGAAAAGGGGAGATGCAACGAGACCTGGGTGTCATGGTACACCAGTCATTGAAAGTAGGCATGCAGGTGCAGCAGGCAGTGAAGAAAGCGAATGGTATGTTAGCTTTCATAGCAAAAGGATTTGAGTATAGGAGCAGGGAGGTTCTACTGCAGTTGTACAGGGTCTTGGTGAGACTGCACCTGGAGTATTGCGTACAGTTTTGGTCTCCTAATCTGAGGAAGGACATTCTTGCCATAGAGGGAGTACAGAGAAGGTTCATCAGACTGATTCCTGGGATGTCAGGACTTTCATATGAAGAAAGACTGGATAGACTCGGCTTGTACTCGCTAGAATTTAGGAGATTGAGGGGGGATCTTATAGAAACTTACAAAATTCTTAAGGGGTTGGACAGGCTAGATGCAGGAAGATTGTTCCCGATGTTGGGGACGTCCAGAACAAGGGGTCACAGTTTAAGGATAAGGGGGAAATCTTTTAGGACCGAGATGAGAAAAACATTTTTCACACAGAGAGTGGTGAATCCCTGGAATTCTCTGCCACAGAAGTTAGTTGAGGCCAGTTCATTGGCTATATTTAAGAGGGAGTTAGATGTGGCCCTTGTGGCTAAAGGGATCAGGGAGTATGGAGAGAAGGCTGGTACGGGATACTGAGTTGGATGATCAGCCATGATCATATTTAATGGCGGTGCAGGCTTGAAGGGCCGAATGGCCTACTCCTGCACCTATTTTCTATGTTTCTATGTTTCTGTGACACTGGTCCTCGATTATGTTCGCGGCTGCCAAGGCAGCGTGAAGTGTAGATGGAGTCAACGGACGGGCGGTTGGTTGCTCAAGTAGCTTCTTGATTAGTACGGGTGTCAGAGGTTATGAGCTGAAGGCAGGAGAATGGGGTTAGGAGGGAGAGATAGCTCAGCCATGATTGGATGGCAGAGTCGACCTGATGGGCCGAATGGCCTAATTCTGCTTCTATCACTTATGAGAAAATTGAAGGCACTGCATCTCGAATGAAACCTGGAACCTTCAACTCCTTCAGAACTGGCGAGTCAGCCTGGATTATAGGGCGGCACGGTGGCGCAGCGGTAGAGTTGCTGCCTTACAGCACCGGAGACCCGGGTTCGATCCTAACTACAGGTACATGTCTGTACGGAGT
This sequence comes from Amblyraja radiata, assembly GCF_010909765.2. Taxonomy (NCBI): domain Eukaryota; kingdom Metazoa; phylum Chordata; class Chondrichthyes; order Rajiformes; family Rajidae; genus Amblyraja; species Amblyraja radiata. The sequence continues at coordinate 96,972,353 of NC_045961.1, forward strand.
TTGTACGTTCTCCCGGTGACCTGCGTGGATTTTCTCCGGTTTCCTCCCACACTCCAAAGACGTGCAGGGTTGCAGGTTAATTGGCTTGGTATCATTGTGCCTTGTGTGTGTGGGATAGTGTAAGTATGCGGAGATCGCTGGTCAGCGCGGACTGGGTGGGCGCATGTCTAATCCAAATTAAACATGAGGTCTGCATTCAGAGACTTGAATCAACAATCCTCAGCTGAGAGAGCCATCATCTGAGTCACAGGCGACATCCTTCTCTTCACATCCATTGCCAAACATTGCTCATCAATGACATAACCACCTCCACCTTGTATTTATCTTCAAATCTCTCCTTCACATTTGGCACAGCTGGTAGAGCTGCTGCCTCATACAGCCAGAGAGCCAGGTTCAATCCTGACTTCAAGTGCAGTTTGCATCCAAGAGGCTTTTAGAAAGGCACAAGGATATGCAGGGAAGGGTGGGATGTGGATCACATGCAGGCAGAGGAAATCAGTTGAATTTGGCAATGAAGGACGGCATGGTGGCAGTAGAGGTACTGCCTTACAGCGCCAAGGACCTGGGTACGAGCAGGACTATGGGTGTTGTCTGCACAGAGTTTGCACGTTCTCCCCGTAACCTGCGTGGGTTTTCTCTGAGATCTTCGGTTTCCTCCCAGACTCCGAAGACGTACAGGTTTGTTGGTTCGTTGGCTTGGTTTAAATTAAAATTGCCCCTAGTGTGTGTGTGTGTGTGGGGGAGAGTGTTCATGTACCGGGATCGCTGGTTGGTGCGGACTTGGTGGGCCAATGGGCTTGTTTTCACGTTGTATCTCGAAACTAAAAGACTAGGCTTGTATTCACTGGAGTTAAGAAGGATGAGTGGGGTCTTGTAGAAACCTATAAAATTATAAAAGGACTGGACAAGCTAGATGCAGGAAAAATGTTCCCAATGTTGGGCGAGTCCAGAACCAGGGGCCACAGTCTTAGAATAAAGGGGAGGTCATTTAAGACTGAGGTGAGAAAAAAACTTTTTCGCCCAGAGAGTTGTGAATTTATCGAATTCCCTGCCACAGAGGGCAGTGGAGGCCAAATCACTGGATGGATTTAAGAGCGAGTTAGATAGAGCTCTAGGGGCTAGTGGAGTCAAGGGATATGGGGAGAAGGCAGGCACGGGTTATTGATAGGGGACGATCAGCCATGATAACAATGAATGGCGGTGCTGGCTCCAATGGCCGAATGGCCTCCTCCTGCACCTATTTTCTATGTTTCTAAACTAAACTAAATCACGTTCAACATGGACATTGCGAGCTGAAGAGCCTGTTACTGCTCTATGTTCACTGTCCAACGATTCGGAAATCCCCATGGTTTGTGATCCTCCTAAATTTAACAGGGTAATAAAAAAGCCAGAGAGCCACACAGCACGGAAACAGACTCTCGGGCACAACTTGCCTATGTCGACAAGTTGGCGTGGCCAACATAAACGCTGAGCAACTTTTTCTGTTGAAACCGCTAAATCCATCCATGGAAAGGTAAAAATAAATAAATAAAAGAATAAATGGAAATAATTCAGACTCGACTTTGCTCGATTAAAATGTATCTATTCTCTCCTCCTCGCACAACAGAAAGAAGCCAGTTTGTGAAGGAGGGTTTTTTAAAAATGTCTTACCTTTTTGAGGCTGTATCCTGCATAGAATATGATTGGAGGTAGCAAAATGTTGAAAAAAACATCTGGGTCAAAGGTTACCTGCAAACAACAACAAGAAAAGCAGGTTTGAGGAAAGACACAGAACAATTCCCGTCTCAAGGCATTTCTCCTGGGTCCATGCAGTGAGGCAGTATTCAATGCCACATTGACTGCAGAGCTAAAGCAAATCGGGCAGTCATTGCATAAGCAGGGATCCATATAAAAAACACACACGTCATAAGATCATGTGATAGTAATAGAATTAGGCCATTTTGGCCCATCAAGTCTACTCCGCCATTCAATCATGGTTGATCGATCCCTCCCTCCTCACCCCATTCTCCTGCCTACTCCACATAACCTCTGACACCCGTACTAACCAAGAACTACTCCAGGTGAATTCTAGCATAGTCATACTTCAACATACTCTCCAATTGGCATTCGGTGGCGCAGCGGTAACGATGCTGCCTTACAGCGCCAGAGACCCGGGTTTAATCCAGACCACGGGCGCTGTCTGCATGGAGTTTGCACGTTCTTCCCGTGACCTTACGTGGGTTTTCTCCAGGATCTCCGGTTTCCTCCCACACTCCAAAGTCGTACAGGTTTGTAGGTTAATTGGCGTGGTGTAATTGTAAATTGTCCCTAGTGCGTGTATGATAGTGTCAGTGTGCGAGGATCGCAGGTCGGCGCAGACCCAGTTGGCCGAAGGGCCTGTTGCCACGTTGAATCTCTAAACTAAACTAGCCACAAACTCTTCAGATCTCATCCAAAATACTCTCACTTACAATATACTCCAGACAGTATGTCCTGCCCGTTGATGGTGTGACATGCGTGATCTCAGACAACGACGAGCAGGCCTACCGGGAGGAGGTGGCTGGTCTAGCACTCTGGTGCCAGGATAACAGCCTCCTCTTGAACATCAAAAAAACGAAGGAGCTGATCATGGACTTTAGGAGGGCACATCATCCGAGGGCGTACGCTCCATTGAGGATAAATGGGGATCCTGTGGATAGGGTGAACTGTTTTAAATGTCTGGGAGTCCACATCTCCGAGGATATGACATGGGCATCACACGCCTCAGCACTCGTGAGTAAGGCAAGGCAGCGCCTTTACCACCTCAGGCAATTGAGGAAATTCAGAGTGTCTCCGAGGATCCTCCAGTGCTTCTACGCAGCGGCGGTGGAAAGCATCTTGTCCGGGAACATTACCATCTGGTTTGGGAATTGCTCTGCCAAGGACAAGAAGGCTCTGCAGAGAGTAGTGCGTTCGGCCGAACGCACTATGGGAACTTCACTTGCCCCCCTGCAGAAACTATACATCAGGAGGTGCAACTCCAGAGCCAACAATATCATGAGAGACCCCTTCCACCCATGCAACGAACTGTTCCAGCTGCTACGGTCAGGCAAACGCCTCCGTTGCTATGCGGTGAGAACAGAGAGGTTGAGAAGGAGCTTCTTCCCAGAGGCCATTCGGACTGTAAATGCCTATCTCACCAGGGACTAACTCTACTGAACGTCTTTCCTTCCATTATTTATTATGTAAAGGTATATGTGTGTTATGATTGTGTTTATAGTTTGTTTGGTTGTTTGGCTTTTTGCACAAAAGTCCGCGAGCATTGCCACTTTCATTTCACTGCACATCTCGTATGTGTATGTGACAAATAAACTTGACTTGACTTGACTTGACTTGACATGCCTTTGGCCTCTCCATTTACACCATACTGCCTCGTCAAGCGTAATCAAGGACCAGTCTCATCCCGGTCATGCCCTCTTCTCCCCTCTCCCATTAGGCAAGAGGTATAGAAGTTTGAAAAAGCACACCAACAGATTCAGGGACAGTTTTTCCCCAGCTGTTATTAGGGAACTAAACCATCCTCTCACAAACGAGAATGCCCCTGAGCTCCCATCTACCTCGTTAGAGACCTTTGAACTATCTTTAATCGGACTTTATCTCACACTAAATGTTATACTCTTTATCCTGTATCTCTGTACACTGTGGACGGCTTGATTGTAACATGTATAGTTTTTCATTGACTGCTTGGCATGCTACAAGTTTTTCCGTCACCTATCCGTGTTCTCCGGAGATGCTGCCTGACCTGTTGAGTTACTGCAGTACTTTGTGCCTTTCTTTGATAAATCCGCATCTGCAGTTCCTTGTTGTTCTACCTTGTTGAGGATTGTTTCTTGCTGAGGCATGATCTCATCCAAAATTGTATTGAAGGATCACTGACCCAGATACATTAACTATTTTGTCTCCATGGACACTCTTTCCATAGACCTGCTGTCTCCCGATTTTCTCAGAATGATAACATCGCTCATGTTTGGCATTCTGCACTGTGAGTTCCAGGGATAAAATGGGGGCATAACACGCGAAAATGTATTAGGTCATAAGGGATAGGAACGAATGAGGCCATTCGTCCCATCAAGTTTCCTCCGCCATTCAATCATGGCTGATCTATCTCTCCCTCCCAACCCCATTCTCCTGCCTTCTCCCCATAACCACTGCAACTGTATTCTATACACATTGATTTTAATGTGGGATTTCATTTGGTGTTGGCAGTGTCACTGGCTTGCCTCATTGTCAATAGACAATAGACAATAGGTGCAGGAGGAGGCCATTCGGCCCTTTGAACCAGCACCGCCATTCAATGTGATCATGGCTGATCATCCCCAATCAGTACCCCGTTCCTGCCTTCTCCCCATATCCCCTGACTCCGCTATCTTTAAGAGCCCTATCTCGCTCTCTCTTGAAACTATCCAGAGAACCGGCCTCCATGTCCCGCCATCATCCATTGAAGAAAGTTGGCTGTCCATTCCCTCCACGATGTTGCTTTGACCCATTGAGTTCCTCCTGCACTTTGTATTGTGATCAAGATTCCAGCACCTGCAGTTTCTTGCATCTTTACTTACAGTTATTGTTGTACAGGTGCAAGAGATTAATTTAATTTAGTTTTTTATTGTCACGTTTTACCGAGGTACAGTGGAAAGCGATTTGCTGCTTGCTATCCAGTCAATGAAAAAGCTATACATGATTACAATCAAGCTGTCCACAATGTAGATACATGATAAAGAATCTGGAGGTAAGAGTTTGCAAATTTCTGCACCTCTTGGCTTATGGGAGAGGGGTGAAGAGGGAGTGACTGGGGCGATACTAGTCCTTAGAGTCATAGAGTGTGGAAACAGGCCCTTCAGCCCACGTTGCCCACACTGGCCAACAAGTCCCAGCTACATGATTCCCACCTGCTTGCGCTTGGTCCATATCCCTCCAAACTTGTCCTATTCATGTACCTGTCGAACTATTTCTTAAATGTTGGGATGGCCTCAACTACCTCCTCTTGCAGCTTGTTCCATACACCCAGGTACCTTTGTGTGAACAAGTTACCCCTCAGATTCCTATTAAATCTTGTCTCCTTCACCTTAAACCTATGTCCTCTGGTCCTCGATTCACCTACTCTTGAAAAGAGACTCTGTGCATCTATCCCATGTATTCCTCTAATGATTTTATACACCTCAATAAGATCACCCCTCATTCCCCTGCGCTCCAAGGAATAGAGACCCAGCCTTAATTAAGCATGTAAGGCATGCTTTGCCTGGATTGTATACAAGACAGTATTTTCCACTCTATGTCGGTACACAAGGCAATTATAAATCAAAACCAATCCTATAATGGGACACTTGAAATGATGAGATCCACAATGGAGCCCTCTGTGGTTTGATCGGCTCCCATCCATTCACTGCCCCTTAGCTCTAACTCGTGGGTGGCATGGTGGCGCAGCGGTAGAGTTGTGCCTTGCAGCGCTTGCAGTGCCGGAGACACAGGTTCGATCCCAACTACAGGTGCCGTGTGTACGGAGTTTGTACGTTCTCCCCGTGACCGCGTGGGTTTTCTCCGAGATCTTTGCTTTCCTCCCACACTCTAAAGACGTACAGGTTTGTAGGTAAATTGGCTTGCTATCAGTGGAAATCGTCCCTAGTGTGTGTGTATGATAGTGTTAATGTGTGGGGATCGCTGGTCTGTGCGGACTCGTTGGGATGAAGGGCCTGTTTCCGCGCTGTATCTCTGAACTTAAAACTAAAAAAAGAACTAAACATGCTGTAAATGCCCAACTCAGCCAAGTACCAGAAAATTACCACTTTGGAACCCTATAAGAGCTCTGGGACAGAAGAAGAGGAAGTTGTTTTTAGCTACCTGTTACGATGCCTTCCTAGTTTCTTACGGACTGTTGGGGGATATCCATTGCCCTTCAAATCTAACTTCTTGCAAAGCAAGAATTTCATTGTCCTATCAGGGACACATGACAACAAACTCACTTGAACTTGAACTTCCCGTGCAAAAGCCCCAAACGCTGGTAATGTGAAACCCCTTGCTTGCCCCAGATCTTCACAAGGTTAATCATCATCCGACGGTTCCTCCGATACGACTGTGCAGCCAACAACTCACTCGTAGACACTGATCATGAATGATCACATGCATTTCCAACATTGGATGTGAGGGGCTAGGGGTCAGGAGTTGGTGGTGGTGGCGGCAAAGAGTAGGCCACGTAGAGTTGTTCAAGCCTGCCATGTCTGCCCATGATATCAGGTTTTGCCCACTCCATTTTCAAGCATGTCCCTTAACTTATTTGAATAGTGAAAAGTGAAAGTGACTTTGGGCTTACTGGCCTTCAGCAGAACCGTCAAGTATAGAATGTGTAGGAAAGGACTGCAGATGCTGATTTAAATCGAAGGTAGACAAAAAATGCTGGAGTAACTCAGCGGGTCAGGCAGCATCTCTGGAGAGAAGGAATGGACCATCTTGGACCATTTTCGACATCTCCCTACCGTTTCTAGATCTCGCTGTCTTCAACACAAGAAACAGACTACTGGCCAACAGCTACTACAAACCTACTGACATCCACAGCTATCGTGACTACACTTCTTCCCCCCCCCCCCCCCCCTGCTTCTTGTAAGGACTCTATAACCTACTCCCAATTCTCCGTCTACACTGCATCTGTGCCCAGGATGAGGTTTTCCCATACCAGGGCATCGGAGATGTCCTCATTCTTTAGGAAACGGGGTTTCCCCTTTTCCATTATAGACAAGGCTCTCACTAGGGTCTCCACGATATCCCACAGCACCGATCTTGCTCCCTCTCCCCCCATTCGTAACAAGGACAGAGTCCCCCTTGGCCTCACCTTCCACCCCATCAGCCGTCGCAAATAATCATCCAACATTTTCGCTACCTCCAACGGGATCCCACTAATGGCCACATCTTCCCATTTCCGTCCCTTTCTGCTTTCCGCAGAAACAGTTTCCTCCGAAACTCCCTGGTCAACTCGTCCCTTCCCACCCAAACCACCCCCTCCCCAGGTACTTTCCCCAGCAACCCCAGGAGATGCAACACCTGTCCCTTTATCTCCCCCCTTGACACCATCCAAGGACCCAAACAGTCTTTCCAGATGAGGCAGAGGTTCACTTGCACTTCCTCTCAACTTCTCTACATCGGCGAGACCAAGCACAGGCTCGGCGATCGTTTCGCTGAACACATCCACTCTGTCCGCCTTAACCTACCCGATCTCCCGGTGGCTCAGCACTTCAACTCCCCATCCCATTCCCAATCTAACCTTTCTGTTCTGGACCTCCTCCATTGTCAGAGTGAGGCCCAGCGCAAATTGGAGGAATAGCACCTCATATTTTGCTTGGGTAGTTTATACCCCAGCGGTATGAACATTGATTTCTTACTTCAGATAGCCCTTACTTTCTCTCTGTATCCGCTCCCCCTTCGCAGTTCACCCACTAGTCTCACTGTCTCCGACTGCATTCTATCTTTGTCCTGTCCATTCCCCTGACATCAGTCTGAAGAAGGGTCTCGACCCGAAACGTCACATAGAAACATAGAAAATAGGTGCAGGAGTAGGCCATTCGGCCCTTCAAGCCTGCACCGCCATTCAATATGATCATGGCTGATCATCCAACTGAGTATCCTGTACCTACCTTCTCTCCATACCCCCTGATCCCTTTAGCCACAAGGGCCACATCTAACTACCTCTTAAATATAGCCAATGAACTGGCCTCAACTACCTTCTGTGGCAGGGAGTTCCAGAGATTCACCACTCTCTGTGTAAAAAATGTTTTTCTCATCTCAGTCCTAAAGGATTTCCCTTTTATCCTTAAACTGTGACCCCTTGTCCTGGACTTCCCCAACATCGGGAACAATCTAGCCTGTCCAACCCCTTAAGAATTTTGTAAGTTTCTATAAGATCCCCCCTCAATCTTCTAAATTCTAGTGAGTACAAGCCGAGTCTATCCAGTCTTTCTTCATATGAAAGTCCTGACATCCAGGAATCAGTCTGGTGAACCTTCTCTGTACTCCCTCTATGGCAAGAATGTCCTTCCTCAGATTAGGAGACCAAAACCGTACGCAATACTCCAGGTGTGGTCTCACCAAGACCCTGTACAACTGCAGTAGAACCTCCCTGCTCCTATACTCAACTCCTTTTGCTATGATGCAGGTATCTAGATCACGAAGTTCATGTTCAAAGTGATTCGCAACACAAAGGGCCTCTAATCTTTGATGGACAAAATGGCAAGACGCTGGAGTTAATACCATGCGAAAAGTCATTTTGACCAATTTAAACTCGCACATTTCTGAACAACCAGATGTGGTAACTGTCAGATGAGGTAGTTGAGGCTGGGACTATCCCAACGTTTAAGAAATAGTTAGACAGGCACATGGAAAGGACAGGTTTGGATATGGACCAAGCGCAGGCAGGTTGGACTAGTGTAGCTGGGACATGTTGGCCGGTGTGGGCAAGTTGGGCCCAAGGGCCTGTTTCCACACTGTATCACTCTATAACATTGAACATACCTTTCTAACAAAGAACAAATCCAGCTTTCAGCTACAAATTTGATTTTAAAGAAGGGATGAGAGTATAGAATAAGTGTGTGTTTAACAGGAATTGCCAACCACATCAAATTCTGTTGTTTGGCAGGCTCTTTTGGACCACAAACTTCTCAAATTTGGTTGTGAAAGTTCCCCTTAGGAACAACCAATTTGGGACCCGTACTTAAAAACATTGATTGCAGTAAACGGGGAAGAGCTGCTGCCTCACAGCTCCAGAGACCCGGGTTTGATCCTGCCATCAGGTGATGTCCATGTGTAATTTGCACATTCTGCTTCTGACTACGTGGGTTTACTCCAAACGCTCTAAATTTCCTCCCATATCCCAAAGACGTGTGGGATTGTAGGTTAATTGGGATTAAGTGGGATAACATGGAACTAGCGTGAGCGGGATAGTCGATCGATGGTCGGCGTGGACTCGCTGGGCCGAAGGGTCTGTATTTTCAATCAGTCACAAAAAAAATGACTATAGAAACATAGAAACATAGAAAATAGGTACAGGAGTAGGCCATTGGGCCCTTCGAGCCTGCACCGCCATTCAATATGATCATGGCTGATCATCCAGCTCAGTATCCTGTACCTTCCTTCTCTCCATACCCCCTGATCCCTTTAGCCACAAGGGCCACATCTAACTCCCTCTTAAATATAGCCAATGAACCGGCCTCAACTACCTTCTGTGGCAGAGAATTTCAGAGATTCACCATTCTCTGTGTAAAAAATCGTTTTCTCATCTCGGTCCTAAAAGACTTCCCCCTTATCCTTAAACTGTGACCCCTAGTTCTGGACTTCCCCAACATCGGGAACAATCTTCCTGTATCTAGCCTGTCCAACCCCTTAAGAATTTTGTACGTTTCTATAAGATCCCCCCTCAATCTTCTAAATCTCCCAATACTCCAGAGAATACAAAATTGCTTACCTTCCTCAACATGTCATCTTGTTCCACGTTGTTTATTTGCGCAGAATTAACTTCCCCTTTCAGGGAATATTCGTAGAACTTCCCACTGACGTTGACCAAGAGTGTGGTCACTGCCCTGTCCTGCAGTGCACAGCCAATAGGAACCTTGCCGTGGCTGTTGGTGGATGGGATGCCGTACCTTAGGATCACCCCCACGAGTAGCCCTGAAAACACAACACAACACAACACGGACTGTTAAAGAGCCTGATTATTACATGACACATTTAAAACAAAGGTTATGCCAAGGCGGCAGCAAAGTGGTGCAGCTGGGAGAGCTGCTGCTGCTTCACAATGCCAGAGCTCCAGGTTCGATCCGAACTTCGGGTGCTGTCTGCACGGAGTGTGCACTTTCATTAGTGATAGTAGAAAAAGGCCGCTCGGCCCATCAAGTCGATTCCTCCATTCAATCATGGCTGATCTATCTCTTACTCTCAAACCCATTCTCCTGCCTTCTCCCCAAAACATCGACACCTGTACTGAACAATAATCTATCTATCTCTGCAGCCATCTTTGGTGATGGAACATAGAAAATTGGTGCAGGAGTAGGCCATTCGGCCCTTCGAGCCAGCACCTCCATTCAATGTGATCATGGCTGATCATCCCCAATCAGTACCCCGTTCCTGCCTTCTCCCCATATCCCCTGACCCCGCTATTTTTAAGAGCCCTATCTAGCTCTCTCTTGAAAGCATCCAGAGAACCTGCCTCCACCGCCCTCTGAGGCAGAGAATTCCACAGACTGGGTGCTCCAGTTTCCTCCCACATCCCAGGGATGTCTGGGTCAGTTGGTTAATTTGCTGACAAACATGGAAGAGCAGTTGGTAGAGCTGCTGCCTCGCAGTTCCAGAGACCTGGTTTTGATCTTGACCTCAGGTGCTGGCCGCGCGGAGTTTGCACGTTCTCCTCCTGGCCGCGCATGTTTCCTCTGGCTGCTCTGCTTTCCTCCCACATCCCAAAGATATACGGGTTTGTAGGTTAATCTGCCTCTGTGAATCGCCCCTCGTGTGTAGGGGGTGAATACAGAAGTGGGATAACCTGGAAGATATGAGACTCCTCCTCGCAGGCAAAGCAGATCACTTCCAAAAGACGTGGTCTGCATTTATGGACTTACTACAAGCATAAGGTGCAACAGTAATTTAAAAAATAAATGGTGCCAGGATCTGGTAACGGGGGATGAAAAATATGGTTGGTATATCCCTTTTTGCGTAGTTTTTTTATAATAGAGCGATTGTTTCTCTTTCTTTCATTCTTTTCTAGGGTCTATTTCTTAACTTTCTTCTCTAACTTTCTTTCTAAGGGGCTTTCTTTTCCCAACACTTTCTTGCACTATCACGATTCTTTCTCGCTTTCCTTACTTCTTTTATTTCTATCTTTCTTAAAGCTCAAAAAATGAAGGGGTACAGCAAATGTAATAAGATATATGTGGTGTGTATTACTGGAACTTATTGTACTTCTAATAAAAATAAATTTAAAAAAAAGAAAAAAAAAGTGGGATAACATAGAACTAGCGTGAATGGTGATTGGTGGTTGGCGTGGAGTCGGTAGGCCAAAGGCCCTGTGTCCATGCTGTGTTTTTCAATCAATGAATCAGCTCTGGGAATGCCTGGGTATACAGTAGCATTACTACAATAACATCAACAATAACTCCGCCATGCAACAACTGTGCCCCGTTCTGCAGCAACACCTTCAGACTACAACGCTGATTCCCAAACTTGGGCCATGGCGGAGAATTAAAATTATGACAAGGCCCAAAAAATTATGTTTCATGCTTTAATTTTGCTTTCAATGATTTAATAGTTTTTTTAATGCCGTAATTCTGTGATTAATAAGCTACAAATTTTACACTCCCCTTCCCAGGAAGCGAGCGGGCAAGATGATCTCTGACCCCTCTCACCCTGGCCACAAACTCTTTGAATCACTTCCCTCTGGAAGGCGACTCCGGACTGTCAAAGCTGCCACAGCCAGACATATAAACAGTTTTTATCCACGAGTAGTTGCTCTCCTCAACAGCCAAAAATCTGTAGCCTCCTTTTGATCTGGTATTTTGTTGGTTCACATGCTTGATCAATGGTGTTTTATCATTAATGTTTTATTATTATTAATGTTTATTTTTTTCTGAGTCATTCGTAACTGTCAGTGTATGTCATGTTGTTATTTGTGGGCGGAGCACCAAGGCAAATTCCTTGTATGTGAATACTTGGCCAATAAACTTACTGACTTACTTACATACTGACTATTCTGTCCTGGGCCTCCTCCACTGTCCGTGTGAGGCCCAGCGTAAACTGGAAGAACAGCACCTAATATCATAACATGTGGTATGAATTTTGATTTCTCCCATTTAAAGTAACCCCTGCATTCCCTCTCTCTTCGTCCCTCCCCCACCCTAATCATCCTGCCAGTTTTCCTGTTCGCATCCATATATACCTTCATTAACACCTCTTCCACACCCAACAATGGACCATTGTGGGCTCCACCTTGGTTATCAGTACCAGTTCTGATTTGCTCCGAATCTTTTCATACCTCCAGATACCCTCCCCCTGACTCTCAGTCTGAAGAAGGGTTTCGGACCGAACCGTCACCTATTCCTTTTCTCCAGAGATGCCACCTGACCCGCTGATTTGTGTGTCGTTCGTGGGTGGTAAAAGTCGCCACCAATATCCTCAACCTGAACTGCAAGGACGAGGACAAGCAGTCGCGAGGGCACACACCGCACATGACTCGACATCCTCAATGCAGGGGATGGCTTCCTGCCAGGTCTGGAAGAAACGCAAGGAGAAGACAGCTGCGGGGAGCTGACAGATGGCAAGAGCAGCATAAAGACACTTTGCGACATCAAAGGAAAATCTGGCCGGGATGAGAGTTCAAAATCTTTAATCGACACAAAATGCTGGAGTAACTCATCGGGTCAAGCAGCAACTCCGGAGACAAAGAATGGGCGACGTTTCGGGTTGGAACCCTTCTTCAGACTGAAAGTAAAAGTGTGTGTGGGGGGGGAGGGGAATAAACTGGATGTGAGAAATCTTTGTCATCTGCTTTAGGGCGGCACTTTGGCGCAGCGGTAGAGTTGCTGCCTTAAAGTGTCTGAGACCCGGGTTTGATCCTGTACGGAGTTTGTACGTTCTCCCCGACCGCGTGGGCTTTCCCAGGGTGCTCAGGTTTCCTGCACACTCCAAGGACGGACAGGTTTGTAGGTTAATTGGCTTGGTAAATTGGTAAAAATTGTAGATTGTCCCTGGTGTGTAGGATAGTGCTTGTGTATGGGGTGATGGCTGATCTGCATGGACTCGATGAGTCAACGGGTCTGTTTCCACACTGTATCGCTAAAGTAAAGTGGGGCAGAAGATGGCTAACAAGGCAGGTGTGTGTGGGAGGTTGTGAGATTGTGCACTCCTCTTATCCTAGGCCACTAGCTTCTGCATCCACCCAATGAATGGGTTTAAGATGAGTTATACCATCCTGAGGATTTGTTCTCCACTTTAAATGGTCATGACTCAGAAGTTTCTCCGAGTCAAAAGGGATGTTGCACTTCTTCAAAGAACGTATCCTTAAATCTTTTTCTCTATTTACCTGGCAGCTTCCTGCCTTGAGCTTGTTACAAAATGTTTCTTTGGGGAACCTGATGTCAGGCATGCAAATCGTATGGCCTGAACATTGTTAGTGACTCAGTATAACAAGGCACTCAGTGTTAGGGATGTTGGTTTGGAGAGGACACTGATGTTGGTTCACATATATTTAAAGTGAAATTGGAAAATTGTACCAAGACAGCATTTGTGATATTTTTCCAGTGTATGTAGTTGCCCACTGTAGGTTACTACAGAATTCTTTGCCACAGAAGGCCATGGAGGCAAAGTCAGTGGAAATATTTAAGGCAGAGGTAGATAGATACTTGATCAGTACTGGTGTCAGAGGTTATGGAGAGAAGGCAAGAGAATGGGGTTAGGGCGGAGATAGATCAGCTATGATTGAATGGCGGAGTAGACTTGATGGGCCGAATGGCCTAATTCTACTCCTATCACATATGCTCTGATAAATGTCTAGAGAGTTGGTTGGGCTAGGCAACTGATAATAATAATAATAATAATAATGGATGGGATTTATATAGCGCCTTTCTAATACTCAAGGCGCTTTACATCGCATTATTCATTCACTCCTCAGTCACACTCGGTGGTGGTAAGCTACTTCTGTAGCCACAGCTGCCCTGGGGCAGACTGACGGAAGTGTGGCTGCCAATCTGCGCCTACGGCCCCTCCGACCACCACCAATCACTCACACACATTCACACACAGGCAAAGGTGGGTGAAGTGTCTTGCCCAAGGACACTTGTGACACCCACTGCTATTCGAAGTGGGAAGGGACTGCACAAAAGTAGAAGCAAGAGAGAATGAAGATAGGAAAAATAAGTTCTAAAGGGCAAGAGCAGGTTGAAACAATGGATCCATCAGAATAGTCTCACTTACGAACCTTATACGATACTATATAAAATAACTTTATTTATCCCAGGAGGGAAATTGATCTGCCAACGGTCATAAAACGGGCCTGTTTTGTACACAAAAATGCTGGAGAAACTCAGCGGGTGCAGCAGCATCTATGGAGTGAAGGAAATAGGCAAAGTTTCGGGCCGAAACCCTTCTTCAGACTGATGGGGGTTGGGGGGGGGAGAAGAAAGGAAAAAGGAGGAGGAGCCCGAGGGCTGAGGGAGAGATAGGAAGGGGAGGAGACAAGGGCTAACAAAAACACAACAATATACATGAAACATGAAATTAAAGTGACGAGCAGAAAGCCCAGGATTGGGAATGTGCAAAGATTGGGAAGAAGAGGGGGGGGGGGGGGGGGGGGGGGGAGTCAGTCCACCCCACGGCCGAAGGGGAAGGAGTTGTACAGTTTGATAACCACAGGGGAAAAGGATCTCCTGTGGCGTTCTGTGCTGCATCTTGGTGGAACCAGTCTGTTGCCGAAGGTGTTCCTCAGGTTGACCAGTGTGTCATGGAGGGGGTGAGAAGTTATTAGAAGCAAGGCGTGCATAATTGGGGAACTATGAAGCTGGGGATTGCACAGGGAACATATCCAGGGGATACGAGTTCAATTAAATTCTGCAAGGCTTGCAGGAAAAATGTTCCCGGTGTTGGGGGAGTCCAGGGTCACAGTTTCAGAATAAGTGGTAGGGCATTTACAGAGAAACATAGAAAATAGGTGCAGGAGTAGGCCATTCGGCCCTTCGAGCCTGCACCGCCATTCAATATGATCATGGCTGATCATCCAACTTTAGGACTGAGATGAGGAAAAACTTCTTCACCCAGAGAGTTGTGAATCTGTGGAATTCTCTGCCACAGAAGGCAGTGGGTGCCAATTCACTGGATGTTTTCAAGAGTGAGTTAGATTTAGCTCTTAGGGCTAAAGGAATCATGGGATATGGGGAAAAAGCAGGAACGGGGTACTGAGTTTACATGATCAGCCATGATCATATTGAATGGTGGTGCTGGCTCGAAGGGCAGAATGGCCTACTCCTGCACCTATTTTCTATGTTTCTAAGGCAATGACCTGCTGTTCAGTGGGAGGGTCACGGCCCGAGAGATGGGATGAAATTATATCAGAAGGCTTGCATCGGGGAGGGGTGGGTACAGTGCTGTGACTTAAAAATGACACTAATACAAATTTATTTTAAGACCAGAATGGGGACGGCTATAAATCCAATATAGTTCTAGCGTCTGCTGTTGCATCAAGTTTAAACCAACAGATAACCAGACGAGACACAAGTAACTACAGATATATTGGAATCGGGAGCTGAACACAAGAGCTGGAAGAACTGGAGGGCAGCAGGATAGCGCAGCGGTAGAGTTGCTACCTTACAGCACCCGAGACCCGATCCTGACGACAGGTGCTGTCTGTGCAGAGTTTGTATGTTCCCTCCGTGACCTGCGTAGGTTTTCTCCGAGGTCTTCGGTTACCTGCCACACTCCAAAGACGTACAGGATTGTAGGGTAATTAGCTTGGTATAAATGTAAATTGTCCCTAGTGTGTGTAGGATAGTGTTAGTCTGTGGGGTTCGCTGGTCGGCACAGACTCGGGCCGAAGGGCCGGTTTCCACGCTGTATCTCGAAACTAAACTAAACTCAGTGCATCAGGCAGGCAGCATCTCTGGAGGGAATGGGCAGGTGACATTTCAGGTCGGGACCGTTCCTCAGATGGATTAGGTCATAAGATCATCAGTGATAGGAGTAGAATTAGGCCATTTGGCCCATCAAGTCTACTCCGCCATTCAATCATGGCTGATCTATCTCTCCCCTCCAAACCCCATTCTCCTGCCTTCTCCTCACAACCTATGACACCTGTACTAATCCTGAATCTATCTATCTCTGCCTTAAAAATATCTACTAACTTGACCTCCACAGTCTTCTATGGCAAAGAATTCCACAGATTCACCACCCTCTGACTAAAGAAGGAGCAGCAGGGCTGAGAACGGTGAAGAGAGGTGGGGGCTGGACAAAGCCTGGCCAGTGATAGATAGATAGATACAGGTGAAGGGAATATGGTTGACAGATGATACAGCTCAGTGAAAGAGGGCCTCCTGCAGATCTGTGCACTTGTCCTTTCAACTCAGCACCAAATGGGAATCGTGTCAGATACCTTTCCGATTTATTTCCGACTCCCACAATGACCCATGGATCCTTAAAATGCATACAACCAGCTGGACCTTTCAGTCAACAGTTCATAGAGAGGAGCTTGAAGACTGGCAGAGTGGAAGACCAATGTGCAGTTGAGAAAATGTAGTCGTGGAGTCACAGAAAGACAATAGGTGCTGGCTCAAAAGGCTGAATGGCCTACTCCTGCTCCGATTGTCTATTGAAACAGGCCCTTTGGCCCAACTTGCCCACACCAACCAACATATCCCAGCTCCACTATTCCCGCTTGCCTGCGTTGGGCCCATATCCCTCTAAACCGGTCTTATCCATGTACCTATCCAACTGTTTCTTAGAACATTGTGATAGTGCCAGCCTCAACTACCTCCTCTGACAGCTCGTTCCATACTCCCACCACCCTTAGTGTGAAAAAGTTACCCCTCGGATTCCTATTCAATCTTTTCCCCTTCACCTTAAACCTTTGTCCTCTGGTCCTCGATTCTCCTACTCTGGGCAAGAGGCTCTGTGCATCTGCCCGATTTATTCCTCTCATGAGGCCAAGACATTAGGTATTTTT
This sequence comes from Amblyraja radiata, assembly GCF_010909765.2. Lineage (NCBI taxonomy): Eukaryota > Metazoa > Chordata > Chondrichthyes > Rajiformes > Rajidae > Amblyraja > Amblyraja radiata. The sequence continues at coordinate 96,989,043 of NC_045961.1, forward strand.
AAAGCAGGGATTGATTGATTGATAGTCATTGCTTAGAGGCTAATCAAACCATGGTTGAATCAAGGAACTGAAATGTGTATTATTATACAGTATCTCCAGTCCATATTTCCCAAGATGTGCTGGAACATGTCGACTCTTTGCCTGCTGGTCCCAGAGGATGATCTGATATGATAGAGGATTATCTCCTTTGAAATGAAAGGCCTAGATGGATGTGGAGAGGCTGTTTCCAGTGGTGGGAGAGTCTCGGACCCGAAGGCACAGCCTCAGAATAAAGGTTGTATATTTAGACCGAGATGAGAAGGAACTTATTTTGCCAGAGGGTGTCGAATCTGCGGAATTCATTGCCACAGACGACTGTGGAGGCCAGGTCATTGGGTATTTTTAAAACGGAGATTAATAGTTTCTTGATTAGTAAGGGTGTTAAAGGTTAGATTCAAGAGATTCAAGAGTTTATTGTCATGTGTCCCTGATAGGACAATGCAATTCTTGCTTTGCTTCAGCACAACAGAGCATAGTAGGCATTGACTACAGAACAGATCAGTGTGTCCATATAACATTATATAAATATATACACACACATCAATAAATAAACTGATAAAGTGCAAATAACAGATAAAGGGCTATTAATGTTCAGAGTTTTGTCCGAGCCAAGTTTAATAGCCTGATAGAAACATAGAAACTAGGTGCAGGAGTAGGCCATTCGGTCCTTCGAGCCTGCACCGCCATTCAATATGATCATGGCTGATCATCCAACTCAGTATCCCATCCCTGCCTTCTCTCCATACCCCCTGATCCCTTTAGCCACAAGGGCCACATCTAACTCCCTCTTAAATATAGCCAATGAACTGGCCTCAACTACCTTCTGTGGCAGAGAATTCCTCTCACCATGATGGCTGTGGGGAAGTAGCTATTCCTGAACCTGGTCGTTGCAGTCTTCAGGCTTCTGTACCTTTTACCTGAAGGTAGCGGGGAGGTGATTGTGTGGCTTGGATGGTGGCTAGGTTACTGAAATAATTGAATGGTGGAGCAGACTCGATGGGCCAAATGGACTAATTCTGTTCCTACGTCTTGCAGTCTCTACTACCATCCGGTTCAATCCTACTCTCTTTAAAATCTCTTTTCCACTGGTAAATCTAGTAGCATTTTAACTGACAATATTATATTGTGCGCTCTGGTATTTTTCTCTTTGCTCTACCTACTGTACCTATGTAATGCTTTAATGTACTGACGTATAATATTATCTGATGTGACTGGATAACATGCAAACAACAGCTTTTCATTGTATTTCTGAACACGTGACAATAATAGACTAATACCAAAATCTGAATGTTAAGTGACTCCATTGAGTTATTAATAAATATAATAATGCCTGAAAGTATTTACTTACATTAGACATAAAATAAAAATAGCATTTAAACAATTATATAAGACACTGATCCATTGAGAGAGTTGAAGGCAGCAGGTGACCTGGTTTTCACAGACTTCAGTAAAGCCTTTGACAATGTACTGCATGGTTGGTTGGTCTAGAGGATTTAAGGGTCTGTCCCACTTGCGTGTCCTTGGCACGAAAATCATGCGAGCTCGTGGTCGCGTTGAGGCATACGGGCATCGTATAGCCGCGCGGGGCCGGTCCCACTTAGAAGCGCGGAGGGGTATGTAGTTGTGCGCGACATCGCGCGGGGCTCCGAAATTTTTGTAGTGAACAAAATCTCGGCACACCAATGGCGCAGAACTGACGGCCAAAGTGGGACAGGCCCAAGACCCTGGCGCGACGCAACGTCTCACCTGCAACAGCAGCAGAAGCAGGCAAACGATCGCCAAGCTCGGCCTGGGGCTCACGGCCGTTGCGGTCCGGATCCGCCCCCACTTCTACTCCCAGAGCGGGGCCAAGAAAATTGAAGATAGACACAAAATGCGGGAGTAACTCAGCGGGACCGGCAGCATCTCTGGAGAGAAGAAATGGGTGACATTTCGGGTCAAGACCCTTCTTTTCAGACTGAAGAAGGGTCTCGACCCGAAACATCACCCATTGCTTCTCTCCAGAGATGCGGCCGGTCCCGCTGAGTTACTCCAGCTTTGTGTCCATCTTCAAATGACGTCACTCGCTCCAGACGGCTGTGCGTACGCATGTAATCGCGTCCGACCTTCGCGGCTCAATTTGCGTGCCAAGGACATGTAAGTGGGACAGACCCTTAAGGCATGAGGGAGCCAAGATGTATTGGTGAACTGGACCTATTTGGTTTAGTTTAGTTTAGTTTAGTGATACAGCAGGGAACCAGGCCCTCTGGCCCACTGAGTCCGCGCCGACCAGCGACCTTGCACCCTAACACACACTGGGGAAATTTTTTCACAATGTCAATTAACCTACAAACCTGTTAATGGGGGAGGAAACTGAAGATCTCGGGAAAAAAACCTACATGGTCATGGGGAGAACTTTCAAACTCCGTACAGACAGCACCAGAACCTGGGTCTCTGCCGCTGTTAGGCAGCAACTCTACCGCTGTGCCACCGTGTCGCCCTTGGTGAGAGGCAAAGTGAAGAGGTCGATGCATAGGAAGGAACTGCAGATGCTGGTTTACACCGAAGATAGACACAAAATGCTGGAGTAACCACCCTGTTCAACTCTTGCTCTAATTCATTCCTTCAAGCTACACTTTCACTAAACTATGATAATTTTTCCTTGCATGACTTGAATTTTGTCTGCTAATGCTACGAGCAGCCTTGGGCTCTTTCAAAAAAAAAATCATTGTTAAAATCAAAGATACTAGAGGAGCTCCTCTAGTATCTTTGCTTAAAATTAAAGAAATAAATTTGTATTTAGTAACAACCATCATGGGCGGGGGGGGGGGGGGGGGGGGGGGGGGGGGAGGAGGGTGCACGTCCCCTCCATGTTTTGAGAGGTAGGGACAATCCCCCCTGTTTTGTAATCCGATTTTGAAATTTGGTGAAAATCTATTAAAAATCTCCGCTTTGCGCGAGACAGTGGGGATGGGACTGATGATGGAGGGCCATTGGACGAGAGAGACGTCGGTCAGCAGGCGGAGGTAGGGGGGTGGGACTGAGTGATTGGAGGAGGGAGACGTCCTGGTGGAGCATAGATCATAGAGCGGAGCTTGAATCGGCCCGTTCGCGGGGCCTTTCATCGCCCAGCGTGGCTTCAAATCAACCGCGGGATCTTCCATCACCCTGCGGTCAAATTGCTGCATCGAGGCGATCGAGGCTCCCGATGTTGAAGCCCCCGCCGGCAGATTTTAAGCCGCGGCAGGCGATGAAAGGCCCCGCGGACGGTCCGATTGAAGACCCATGATTTGGGGCGGACAAAGCAGCTGTTGCTGGAGTTCGGAGTAAGTCACCAACCAGGTCAGGTGTGTGTGTGTGTGTGTGTGTGTGTGTGTGTGTGTGTGTGTGTGTGTGTGTGTGTGTGTGTGTGTGTGTGTGTGTGTGTGTGTGTGTGTGTACAGCCACCAAGAAATTGTGTCTCTCTCCCCCCCCCCCCCATGTTTTAATAGTGATTTCCGCCCCCGACAACCATTCTACTGGAACAGACACAAAATGCTGGAATGGCTCAGTGGGCCAGGCAACATTTCTGGAGAACAGGAATTAAGTGACGATTCAGGACGAGATCCTTCTTCAGACCTGCAGACAGGAGAATGAGGGGTGAAGAAGGGTCTCGACCTGAACCGGGTGAACAAAGAGGAAGGTGACTGAACTTCATTGCCTTCCCTCGCAGTGAGAAACATTGATTCTGCTGTGTGGGGGATGTTCATGTTAAACTCTATCGTATATTGTGTTCTTTGTTGGCTCCTCCTCAGAGGAGGAGGAGCCATCTTGGTGAACGGCTGCTAGCCAGCAGCCGTCCGTCTTAAATTCTTTTTTTTTTAGTTTTTAGTGAGTCCTGTTTTTTTGTTTGTAGGGGATATGGTCTTTTAATGTGGGGGGGTAGGTGTTACTTTATTTATAGGTCCCTACCTGGTCGGTGTGGCAGCCTTTTTTCCGGGCTGCCCGTCGACCCGTCCTCGTGGCCTACCAGCGGGCTTGGAGCGCCGTTTCTTGGCGGGAACCACCCAGCACCTCGGCCTGGGTGGCGGCACAGCATTGGAGCGCTGGAGCGGAGCGGGCGATGCCTTGCCTGGGTCGCCGCGCTGGAGCTTTGGCGAGCTGGACCGCCGTGAGCAACATCTCCGGGCTGCGGGTTTGCGGAGCGGAGAGGTGGCGTGCGGAGAGACGGTGTGCGTAGAGGCGGCAAGGCGGCAGTGCGGAGAGCGGGCGCCGACTTTTTCATCTGGAGCCTGGGAGCGCCAAACCGGCGCGGCCTTGTCGGCTTCGGCAGCCGCGGGCTCCAACCAAGAAGCGGCCGTTCCAAGTGGCCCAGCCGCCGAGAGGACTCTCCCGACGCCGGGGCAAGACCACCCGGTGAGAACGGCCAGGGACATCGGGCCTCCGTAGAGGCAATTGCGGTGGCCTCAATAGGCCTGACTTTGGGGTGAACATGGGGTGGGGATTGGACATTGTGCCTTCCTCCACAGTGCTATCCACTGTGGGGGGATGATTTTTTTGTCTAATTGTAGTCCTGTAGGTCTGTGTCCAAGATGGCTGCCGTGAAGAGAGAGTGAACGCTGGCGCGCTTTGGCTGCCGCTGCTCTCTTTTCACACTGTGTTTTTGATTTTCTGTTTTTGGATTGAATTCTGTTTTTAATTTGTGTCACTGTGATGTCTTTAATTACTTGTTTTATTCCGATTATATGTTTTTATTCCGATTACTATGTAAGGTGTCCTTGAGATGTATGAAAGGCGCCCATTAAAATTTATTATTATTATTATTTGTATTTGTATGCTGTATGGTGACTCAAATCTCACGGTACCAATTGATGCATGTGACAATAAATGTAACTTGAACTTGAACTTGAAACGTCACCTATCCCTTCTCACCAGAGATGGATGCTGTCTGACCCGTTGAGCTACTCCATAATTTTGTGTCCGTCTTCGGTGTAAACCAACATCTGCAGTTCCTTCCTATAAATTCAACTGGAATAGTTTACCCACAAAAGGAATAACAAAATCAATTTTTCGTGAACCAGCTCTGTCCTTCCCATGTGGGTTAATGAGAACCAGTCGCTGAGGGACTTTCCATTTGACTCGAATTTGGCTCGTTTTAAGTTCAAAAGATCCATTAATAAGATTGAATGACCAACATCACATGACGACGCATTAGTCACACACAGTTGGCCACAAACCAGAGAAATCCTGAACAGAGAGAAAATAGTCAGAAGATCAGTGTTAAAATAAATCTGATTCTAAGAGCGACTGAGTGCGTCATACAGTCATACATGCAGTATTGCAGCGTGGAAACAGACCCTTCAGCCCAACTTGCCCACACGGAACAACATGCCCTATCTACACTGCATTTGGCCCATATCATAGAAACATAGAAAATAGGTGCAGGAGTAGGCCATTCGGCCCTTCGAGCCTGCACCGCCATTCAATATGATCATGGCTGATCATCCAACTCAGTATCCTGTACCGGCCTTCTCTCCATACCCCCTGATCCCTTTAGCCACAAGGGCCACATCTAACTCCCTCTTAAATATAGCCAATGAACTGGCCTCAACTACCTTCTGTGGCAGAGAATTCCAGAGATTCACCACTCTCTGTGTGAAAAATGTTTTTCTCATCTCGGTCCTAAAAGATTTCCCCTTATCCTTAAACTGTGACCCCTTGTTCTGGACTTCCCCAACATCGGGAACAATCTTCCTGCATCTAGCCTGTCCAACCCCTTAAGAATTTTGTAAGTTTCTATCAGATCCCCCCTCGGTCTTCTAAATTCTAGCGAGTACAGGCCGATATCCCTCTAAACCTATCCTATCCATGTACCTGTCCAAATGTATCCTAAACATTGAGATAGTATCTTCTTCAACTACCTCCTTCGGCAGCTTGTTCCATACACCTAGCACCCTTTGCGTGAAAAAGTTACCCCTCAGGTTCCTATCAAATCTTTCCACCCTCACCTTAAACCCAGGTCCTCTGGTTCTCGATTCCCCTACTCTGGGCAAGAGACTGCATTCATCCGATCTATCACTCTTATGATTTTGTAAACCTATATAAAGATCACCCCTCATCTTCCTGTGCTGCAAGGCATAAAATCGCGGCCTGCTCAAACTCTTCCTATAGGTCATGCCCTCAAATCCTGGCAACATCTTCCTTGAACCCTTTCCAGCTTGACAACATCCTTTCTATAACATGGTGACTAAAACTAAACACAATACTCTAAATGCAGCCTCACTCATTTCTTATATAACTGCAACTTGACCTCCCATCTTCTATACTCAGTGTTCGGACTGATGAAGACCAATGTGCCAAAAGCCTTTTTGACCACCCTATCTGCTTGTGACTTCATTTAAAGCACTCATAATGATGTGTAGGAAGGAACTGCAGATGTGGGTTTACACCGAATACTGCAGTAACTCAACGGGACAGGCAGCATCTCTGGATAGAAGGAACGGGTGATGTTTCAGGTTGAGACCCTTCTTCAGACTGATTCTTCATAATCATAAGTGATATGAGTAGAATTAGGCCATTCGGCCCATCGAGCCCAGTCCACCATTCACCCGACCTCTGACACCTGTATTAATCAAGAATCTATCTATCTCTGCCTTAAATCCACTGACTTTGCCTTCACAGCCTTCTGTGGAAAAGAATTCCACAGATTCACCACGCTCTGATTAAAGAAATTCCTCCTCATCTCCTTCCTAAAAGAATGTCCTTTAATTCTGAGGCTATGACCTCTAGTCCTAGACTCTCCCACTCTCCACATCCACACTTTCCAAGCCTTTCACTATTCTGTATGTTTCAATGAGGTCCCCCCCTCATTTTTCTAAACTCCAGCGAATATAGGCCCAGTGCTGACAAACGCTCATCATATGTGAACATACTCATTCTGGAATCATTCTTGTAAAATGGTGTGCTCACATTTAAAGTACTGGGTGATGTTGCAAAGTAGACAAAAAGCAAATATGATGACATGTTGGTCAGTAACTTATAATTGCAATTAGTGAAATTGAATTCTGCACATAAAATATAATCTTTAGACTCCAAAAGCCAATTTTTTAATTTAACATTGTCAAACAGAAAAGTGTTGTAGCCAATATATTTTTTCTTCTTAACTTGCTGACTCAAGTGACCAGTCAGAGCCATACAGTTACATGAAGTAATGCAGCCCGGACGAAGGCCCTTCAGCCCAACTTGTTCATGATTCCCCTTTTGCCTGTATTTGACCCATTTCCCACTAATGGGCCTGTCCCACTGTTCGAGCTAATTCAAGAGTTCTCCCGAGTTTCCCCTGATTCGAACTCGGAGAATTACGGTAATGGCCGCTCGTAGGTACTCGGGGCTCTCGTGGACATTTTTCAACATGTTGAAAAATCTTCACGAGTCTTCACGAGCTTACCGCGTTTCCCCGAGTACCTGCCGTTAGCGTTACGAGCCGTTAAGGGACGTCCCGAGCTCCGACGTACCACGCTAAGTACATTCTACGTGCTTACAACGAGTTTGATTTTTTTAAAACTCGGGAGAGCTCTTGAATTACCTCGTACAGTGGGACAGGCCCGTTAACCTTTCCTATTCATGCACCAGTCCACATATCTAAATGCTGTTGTTTCTCCCTCATGCGGTTATTAATCACCACCTGCAAATGGGGATGAGTAGAAAACGGTGGTCCTTCAGGTAGCACCCACATACGTAAAATTATTTAATACAAATGCTTGTTAACAACGTTGGTTGACTCAGTCGGCTGCCCAGAATACAAGACAACAGCCACTTCAATACTAGCAGGAAAACAATGCAATGATTGAAGCATAACGAGGCAGGGAGCGTCATCCTTCTATGCCCTAGTCAAATAGTTTTGTAAAAATCTGGCCAGACAACTTTGTAAAAGCAGTATGAAGCAAAGGGCACCAGGGAAATGCAACTGCAACCACGAAGAATCAATACCAAAGACATAAGGAACTGCAGATGCTGGAGTCTTATGCCCATCCCATTTAGGAAACCTGAACGGAAACCTCTGGAGACTTTGCGCCCCAACCAAGGTTTCCATGCGGTTCCCGGAGGTTCTTGTCAGTCTCCCTTCCTTCTTCCACTACCTGCAACCTCCGGCAACCACCTGCAACCTCCGGGAACCGCACGGAAACCTTGATTGGGGCGCAAGGTCTCCAGAGGTTTCCGTTCAGGTTTCCTAAGTGGGACAGGGGCATTAGGATCATTAGACAGAGAAGCAGAATCAAGTCATTCAGCCCATTGAGTCTGCTCCGCCATTCGATCATGGCTGATTTATTTTTCCCCCTCAAGAGCATATCGAACTCCGCTTGAAACGGGGATGAGTAGAAAACAATGACTTGGCCTCCAATGCTGTCTGCAGCAATGAATTCCACAGATTCACCACTCTCTGGCTAAATAAATTCCCCATCATCTCCATTCTAAAGGTAGGTTCTTTTACCCCATTCTCCTGCCTTCTCCGCATAAGCCCTGACACCCTTACTAATCAAGAATCTGTTAATCTCCACTTAAAACATTTCCAATGACTTGGCCTCCACCGGCATCTGTGGCAATTAATTCCACAGATTTAAAAGTACGCCCTTTTATTCTGATGCTGTGCACTCCGGTTCGAGACTCTCCCACTCGTGTAAACACCCTCGTCACATCCACTCTATCTAGGCTTTTCATTATTAGGTAAGTCTCAAAGAGGTCCCACCCTCATCTTTCCAAATTCCAGCGAGTACAGGCCTGGAGCCATCTAACACTGTTATATGTTAACCCAATCATCTCCGAGATCATTCTTGTAAATCTACACTGGACCCTCTCCAACCCCACCTCATGCTTCCTCAGATATGAAGCCCAAAACTGCTCGCAATATTCTAAATGTGGCCTGACCAGTGCCTTATAAAGCTTCTGCATTAGATCCTTGCTTTTATATTCTTCGATTTTGACCAAAACGCATAGTGTTGGAGTAACTCAGGTCAGGTAGCATTTGTGGAGGGACTGACGACATTTTGGGTTGGGACCTGTCTTCAGACCAGAGGCATTGTCAGTCCATTCAATCCACTGATGTTGCCTGACCTGCTGAGTTACTCCAGCTCTGTGTTCTGTTCAACAATTAACATCGGTCCAGCCTTCATTGACGCACAAGGCTGCGCATACACACACATTCCAACAACCTCATTCTCAACGTGGGAAAAACTAAGGAGATGGTGGTTGACTTCAGGAGGGCGGGAAAACAACACCATACACCCCTGCACATCGATGGAGCTGATGTGGAAAGGGTCAGCAGCATGAAGTTCCTAGGACGCCACCTGTCAGATGACCTGATGTCCACGACCAACACCACAGCACTGGTCAAGAGAGCCCAGCAGCGACTACACCCTCTCCGAAGACTACGGAAAGCAGGTCTCCCCACTACACACCTACGAACTTTTTTATAGGGGGACAATCGAGAGCACATTAACCTACGGCATCACTTCCTGGTTCGGGAGCTGCAAGGCGTACAAAAGGCACCAACTAGACAGGATTGTGAAGACCGCCAGCAGGATTATTGGTGCTCCACTCCCTTTCCTGCTGGACATATACAGGAAGAGATGTATCAGCAGAGCCATCTCCATCATCAATGACCCCTACCACCCATCGCATCACATATTCTCCATCCTGCCATCTGGGAAGAGGTACAGGAGCATTAGCTGCAAAACCAGCAGGATGCTCCTCAGCTTCTTCCCGTAGGCTATAAGACTGATAAACGGACTTAGCCCCCTGCCAAAGTATCGCGCACCAACCACCAACCTGGACAGAGCCACTGTCGTGCCGCTGCCGATCGGAACGCTTGTTGATGTTTAGTAGAGAGTAGAGTGTTTAATTTGTTCATGATATATGTATTTTTATTTCTATTTATTTTTTACTGCACACTGAACTGGTTGAGCAACGATTTTTTGTTTCCTCTGGGTATGTGAGTACTCAGGAAAATTACAATAAAGATATACTTGATTGTTCAGAAGGATGATGAGGGATCGTATTGAAACCTGGAGGCCAAGTAATTAGGTATTTTTTAAAGCGGAGATTGATAGGTTCTTGATTAATAAGGGCATCAAAGGTCATGAGTAGAAGGCAGGAGAAGGGTGTTGAGTGGGAAAGATATATAAGCCATGGGGTGGAGGTGACAGGAGGTGGTAGATGATAGCTGAGGAGGACAAAGGAAGCCAGTTGGGGTGGGTGGAGCACCTGGAATAGGCAACTACATCCAAGGGTGGAACCTGTGGCCTCTTGTTCATTGTAGAAACAATATAATGAAGAAGGATCTCGACCCGTAACGTCGCCTATCCACGTTCTCCAGAGATGCTGCCTAACCCTCTGAGTTACACAAGCTCTTTGTGTCATTTTGCCGCTTGTTTGGATTGTATTTTGTGCAATGGAAATGCAGCAACAGTGAAGAAGGGGACATGTTAGTGAAAGAAGATGGATTCAATGACATTGTATGGGGTGAGGGGCAAGAGGCGAGGAGACAAAATTCATCAATTTCACCACCAAGCTGGAGGTTTCACACTTTGGACTCCGCCAAAAAACGCGGCATATTTTGTTCAAAAATATCCTGAATTAATTTTCGAACAAGGAACTGGGCATGAAAACATTTGCGGTATGCACATGAGAAATGTTTTTTGATTCACAACATTACATAGAGCTGCATTGTAATATCATGGCACCCCTGTGTTAGGAAATTACAAAATGCACGATTCCTTGCACTGTCCCAGAGAACAAAGGGTTGCCGAATTTTGAAGGCCTCCATTCAACATTCTTTTCCCGCCAACACATACAGAAATATTATCCGATCTCACCAAGAACCTGTGCTACAAAAAGATTCAACTGCAATTTTTGATTTATTTCTCCAAAAGTTGGCTGGCTTCTCGAGTGTCTGACTTCATTTGACCACTAATAGTTGCTGTATTTTCCTTAGGGCGGCACGGTGGCGCAACGGTAGAGTTGCTGCCTTACGGCGCCAGAGACCCCGGTTTGATTCTGACCGCGGTTGCTGTCTGTCCAGAGTTTGTATGTTCTTCCTGCGGCCGTGAGGGTTTTCTCCAGTCCTCTGGTTTCCTCCCACACTCCAACGACGTACAGGTTTGCAGACAAATTGGCTTGGTAAAACAGGAAACTGTTCGCAGTGTGTGTAGGATAGTGTTAGTGTACGGGGTGATCGCTGGTCAGTGCGGACTCAGTGGGCCGAAGGGCCTGTTACCACGCTGTATCTCTAAAGTCGTCCTGTACAGGTATGGCTGCCCAGCCTGCAGCTGTCCGTTTTTTCATCTTATTTTTTTATTTTTAGTTAGTTGAGTTTTTGTTTTTCGGAGTTCTAGTCTTTTTTATGTGGGGGGGGGGGGGGGGGGAGGGGGAAAATGTTTTTCAGGGTCCCTACCTGGTCGGAGAGGCGGCTTTTATCCGGGCAGCACCTTCGACCCGTCCTCGCGGCCTACCATCGGGCCTGGAGCGGCGTTTCCTGAGGGGACCGGCCAGAACCTCGGCTTCGGCGGCGGCACAGCACTGGAGCGCTATCGCGGAGCTGAGCGGGCGATCCCTTGCCCGGGTCGCCACGCTGGAGCTCTGGTGAGCTGAAGACCGCCGATTAAACATCGCGGAGCTGCGGTCTGTGGAGCGGCCAGCCGCGGGCGGCGGCGCTGAACTTTACATCGGGAGCCTGGGATCTCTCGACGAGATCGCCAGTAGTGGAGCTCCGTCCAGCGCGGCCTGTTGGCTTCGGAAGCCGTGGTCTCCAGTAAGGAAGCGGCCGTTCCAGGTGTCCCAAGCCGCTGAGCAGGTTCTCCCAACGCCGGAGCACCATCACCCGGCAAGAACGGCCTGGAACATTGGGCCTCCGTAAAGGCGACTGCGGAGGCCTGAATAGGCCCGACTATGGGTGGACATGGGGATGGGGACTGGACATTGTGCCTTCCCTCATAATGGGAACCATTGTGGGGGGATGTTTTTATGTTAAATTTCTTTATTATTGTTATGTTGTTTTCTTTTTTATGTGCTGAATGGCAATCTGCACTTCACTGCAATTGGTGTATGTGACTAATAAAGAACACTTTGAACCTTTGAAAGTCTAAAGACTTGATGGTCAACTATTAAGCTTCTTCTATTAAGCTCCATATTGTTATCAATTCTCCCCAGATTCTACAACTCACCTGCACACAAGGGGCAATTTACAGAAGGATGCGAGGGGTAACCAGACCACTCGGAGAGAAAATCATGCGGTCACAGGGATAGATTGCAGATTCCGCACAGGCGGCACCAGTGGTCCGGATTGAACCGGGGTCTCTGGCGCTACGAGGCAGCAGCTCGTTCAGCAGGTTACTGTGCTGCCCCTCAATAGAGAAAAAAAAATCAAATATTCTGCACATTAAACAGTTAACTACACATAAGCAATAATGCCTGGAGCTGGAAAAGCATAAGGCGATTCATTCCATTAAAAACCCAGGCTTAGTTGCCAAGAACGTTACTCAGTATCCCATTACATTTAATTGCTGCGGACATCCAGATTACTAATAGGTAAACCAGGACTGTGAAATATCAAGAGCAGTCTTGATATACTGAGTGGGGACAAAGACCATTCAGCATAATAGATCTACAGGGATTGACATAAAATGATGGAGTAACTCAGCAGGACAGGAGAGAAGGAATGGGCGACGTTTCGGGTTGAGATCTTTCTTCAGACCTAAAACGTCACCCATTCATTCTCTCCAGAGATGCTGCATGTCCCGCTGAGCTACTCCAGCATTTTTGTGTCCATCTTCAGTTTATACCAGCATCTATAGTTCCTTCCTACACAGATCTGCAGGGATATTTTACTTGAGAAAGGAAAGCGTGAATCTTCATTGCACAGTTGCTAACTCAATGGCCTGATTGAAGAGCAGAGAAGACAATTTGCAGACATCGACACAATAAACTGTGGTAGATCATGAGGATTCCCTTCCCTTAGAGACCTCAGAAGGAAATAGATCCTACAGTATGGATTATTTCCCATTCCCAATGGGCACAAAAGAATGTGCCTATTCTTTCAGATGGGCACATGGAAGTGCAGGGAATAGAGGGATATGGATCATGTACAAGCAGATAAAATCAGTTTAACTTGGCATTACGTTTGACACAAACATTTTGGGGCACAGGGAGACAGGTGAATTTCCTTTGGACCGCTTCCAATTTTACTTCGGAGTCACGTGAGTGACTACGTGAAGAAAACCCCGTCCAGGCGCACACTCGTCATATCGTCAGGCGCATAGCGGCAGCAACCGTGTTGGGAGGAGCAGAGCCCTCCAAGCGGTGAGTGTAAAAAGCCTGAAGGTAAGAGCTTTCACTTTCACGTTCAGGTCGCTTTCTTCCGTGGAGACTTTGGCCTGTGTTCAGTCAAGTCTAAATTATGGAGAAAGTGGGAAAAAGTAAAGGGAGGCGTACCGCAGGTAAAACTCAAGAGGACCGCGGGTCTGAGAGTAGCGGGCGCCCGATTAAAAAGTCAGCGGCAGAAAAGCCAGCGACTAAAGAAACGGCAACGAAAAGTACCGTTACAGCACCTTTAGGGTGTAAGGCCAAAAGAAACACTGATCGGCCAGTAGACTCGGATGAGTCAGACCCGGAGGTTACCCCACCTCAGGAAGACGTTATGTCTAATCGGGTCGCGAACCTGGAATTCCTCATGGGGAAAATGATTTATCAGGACTCACTCCAGGAGGAGTACAGTCCGCGTTGGCCTACAGGAGAGCCAGCGCAGGGAGTGCCTGGGAAAGGTCCTGGGCAGCGTTGGCCTACAGGAGAGCCAGCACCAGAAATGTCTCATGAAAGAGAATATATGTGTTGGCCTACAGGAGAGCCAGCACCAGGAATGTCTGAAGAAAGACAATATAGGCGTTGGCCTACAGATGAGCCAGCGCCAGCAGCACCTAAAAAAGGGCTGCCAATGCGCGGGCCTATGGGCGAGGGGAACGCCTGCAAAAGGGTTTACCATGCGTAGGCCTATGGGAGAGCCAGCGCTGGAAACACCTGAAGCAGGGATACCAGATCAGCCCCACTATGAGGAGGAATTTCCAGGGCAGCAAGATTCGGATGACGAATCATATGAGGACCAAAGCCCAGTAACAGAGCCCAGAATACCAGGTCTGGCCCAAATATTCTCAGGTCCCAGACTGAAAGGGGAACCGTTGGCAGAAGAAATAGCAATGACAATAAATTACTTGCTTTCCCATCAGTTGGAGGGACTGACTATGGATGAGACTGTCAAAAAATATGAAACCCCGCAGAATTGCGCACTGCTAGCAGTCCCAGCTGTGAATAATGTTAAATGGGGCTATTTGGGCACCGCAGTACGCACACAAGAAATGAAGTTACAGCGGGTGTTGAGATTACTGGGGTCAAGTATCACGGCTTTTGCCAAAGACCTGGAGGAAGAACACGTGACTGCGCCACAACAGGATGTTTTAACACTAACGTGTAATGCACACTTTGAAATAAACTGTATTCGTAAAAGTGCTATAAGACCTAACATGCATCGTAAGATTGCAGGGCTCTGTAAACCATCTAATATACAATTGCCTAACCTGCTTTTTGGAGAAAACCTAGCCAAAAGGGTGAAAGACCTGAATGAAGAAGTGAAAACCGTGGGAATGATAAAACCACCGGTCCTTGGCAGATCTGTTCGAAGGCAATTTCTCTATCGAAGGGCGGTGGCTGGGGCTGGTGAAGGCACAAGTCGATCGTTCCCATATACACGTTATTGGTGCACTGCTCCTGGGGCACGTGGAGGTTACAGTGTTCCAAGGGGCAGGGGACAACATTTGATACCAGCAAACCCCGAGGTGGGTGAGCCTGGACCTGGAAGAAACATATTAAGTGTTTCACATTTGCAAATTGGGGGAAGGTTACAATTCTTCCTAAAAGAATGGCGAAAAATAACATCTGATGCATTTATACTGTGCAGTATTATGGGGTTCAGAATTGAATTCTACCCACATTTGAATCCTCCTACTCAACATGTTCCAAGGCGGATGCGTATTTTCTCAAAAGAAGAGAATATGGACATTCAAGTTATATTGGAATATTAAGTGGGAAAGGGGTTATTGAAAAGACAGTTCACCAACACCACCAATCTGTATCTAGCATTTTTCCTAGAGCAAAAAAGGATGGTGGCTGTAGAATTATTCTTGAATTAACAAGTCTTAACCCTTTTGTACAGTATAAACATTTCAAAATGGAGACATTTGCCAATGCTATGCAGCTAATCTCAAGAGAATGCTATATGGCCAGCATAGATCTGCAAGATGCATATTACTCTGTGGACTACATGCCCTCCGCTCCCACCCTCATAAAGATCAGCTGGAAGTTATGTTTGTCTCACGTATCTTACTATTATGCTTCAGTAATTATCATCTGTGATTTCACACCGCTGCTTTGGAGATGGATGCGTGTGCGCCTGGATGGGGTCTTCTTCACGTAGTCCCTCATCGTAACTCCTCATAACATACAGATCAAACTTCAAACTGGTAAGTTCTCGTTTAATCTTACTACTATACTACATCTCTTTTTATAGGTCAGGGCAGCACAGTGGTGCAGCCAGTAAAGCCTGCTGTCTCACACCACAGAGACTCGCGTTCCATCCTGACCTCAGGTGCTGTCTGTGTGTTGTGTGCATGTCACCCTGTGACCATGTGGATTTACTCTGGGTGCTCCAGTTTCTTCCCACATCCCAAAGATGTGCTCTTTTGGAGGTTAATTGACCCATGGAAATTGCCCCCAGTGTGTCTGGCTTGGATGAATAAGCGGGATAACACCAATTGCTGGAATTCCCCAACCTTCTAGGAAGGTTGAGGTGTTGATATGCTCTCTCTGCGATGACACGGGGATTTGCACGTCCAGGAAGTTTAGTTTAGAGATATAGCGCGGAAACAGTAAGATCTTAGATATGCATCTCAGATATAGTACAAGTGCATAGCAGTAGTATATAGCAGCAGTTTTTTTGTGTGTTTTTTTTTTGAATTTATTTATTATTTATTTTTATGTTGCATGACAGTAAGGAAAATTCATTTTGTTGTCTCTTATGAGATGATGACAATAAATTGAATACAATACTACAAAAAAAACAATATACTGAGACAGTATACAGCAGCATTTCTCAACTGGGTTCCACGGAACGGTAGGGTTCTGCGAGAGGTTGCTAGGGGTTCTGAGAAAAATATTATTATTATTTATTTTTTTGTCCCCGCCCCCTCCCGACATCAGTCTGAAGAAGGGTCTCGACCAGAAATGTCGCCCATTCCTTCTCTCCATTGATGCTGCCTCACCCGCGGAGTTACTCCAGCATTTTGTGTCTACCTTTAATCATATGTAAATGCATTTTTGAGTCATTTGTGTGTTTAATTTCATATTCGTAATTTGAACAAGCAGTTAGATTTCAGGTTTTTTTTTTGCATTGTCAATAAACTTGAGAAAACATGTAAGTTATTTTAGAAACATAGAAACATAGAAATTAGGTGCAGGAGTAGGCCATTCGGCCCTTCGAGCCTGCACCGCCATTCAATATGATCATGGCTGATCATCCAACTCAGTATCCCGTACCTGCCTTCTCTCCATACCCCACAAGGGCCACAAGGGCCACATCTAACTCCCTCTTAAATATAGCCAATGAACTGGCCTCGACTACCCTCTGTGGCAGAGAGTTCCAGAGATTCACCACTCTCTGTGTGAAAAAAGTTCTTCTCATCTCGGTTTTAAAGGATTTCCCCCTTATCCTTAAGCTGTGACCCCTTGTCCTGGACTTCCCCAACATCGGGAGCAATCTTCCTGCATCTAGCCTGTCCAACCCCTTAAGAATTTTATAAGTTTCTATAAGATCCCCTCTCAATCTCCTAAATTCTAGAGAGTATAAACCAAGTCTATCCAGTCTTTCTTCATAAGACAGTCCTGACATCCCAGGAATCAGTCTGGTGAACCTTCTCTGCACTCCCTCTATGGCAATAATGTCCTTCCTCAGATTTGGAGACCAAAAATGTACGCAATACTCCAGGTGTGGTCTCACCAAGACCCTGTACAACTGCAGTAGAACCTCCCTGCTCCTATACTCAAATCCTTTTGCTATGAAAGCTAACATACCATTCACTTTCTTCACTGCCTGCTGCACCTGCATGCCTACTTTTAATGACTGGTGTACCATGACACCCAGGTCTCGCTGCATCTCCCCTTTTCCTAGTCGGCCACCATTTAGATAATAGTCTGCTTTCCTGTTTTGCCACCAAAATGGATAACCTCACATTTATCCACATTATACTGCATCTGCCAAACATTTGCCCACTCACCCAGCCTATCCAAGTCACCTTGCAGTCTCCTAGCATCCTCCTCACAGCTAACACTGCCCCCCAGCTTAGTGTCATCCGCAAACTTGGAGATATTGCCTTCAATTCCCTCATCCAGATCATTAATATATATTGTAAATAGCTGGGGTCCCAGCACTGAGCTTTGCGGTACCCCACTAGTCACTGCCTGCCATTGTGAAAAGGACCCGTTTACTCCTACTCTTTGCTTCCTGTTTGCCAGCCAGTTCTCTATCCACATCAATACTGAACCCTCAATGCCGTGTGCTTTAAGTTTGTATACTAATCTCTTATGTGGGACCTTGTCGAAAGCCTTCTGGAAGTCCAGATACACCACATCCACTGGTTCTCCCCTATCCACGCTACTAGTTACATCCTCGAAAAATTCTATAAGATTCGTCAGACATGATTTACCTTTTGTAAATCCATGCTGACTTTGTCCAATGATTTCACCACTTTCCAAATGTGCTGCTATCCCATCTTTAATAACTGACTAGCAGTTTCCCCACTACCGATGTTAGACTAACTGGTCTGTAATTCCCCGTTTTCTCTCTCCCTCCCTTCTTAAAAAGTGGGGTTACGTTTGCTACCCGCCAATCCTCAGGAACTACTCCAGAATCTAAAGAGTTTTGAAAGATTATTACTAATGCATCCACTATTTCTGGAGCTACTTCCTTAAGTACTCTGGGATGCAGCCTATCTGGCCCTGGGGATTTATCGGCCTTTAATCCATTCAATTTACCCAACACCACTTCCCGGCTAACCTGGATTTCACTCAATTCCTCCAACTCCTTTGACCCGCGGTCCCCTGCTATTTCCGGCAGATTATTTATGTCTTCCTTAGTGAAGACGGAACCAAAGTAGTTATTCAATTGGTCCGCCATATCCTTGTTCCCCATGATCAACTCACCTGTTTCTGACTGCAAGGGACCTACATTTGTTTTAACTAATCTCTTTCTTTTCACATATTTATAAAAACTTTTGCAGTCAGTTTTTATGTTCCCTGCCAGTTTTCTTTCATAATCTATTTTTCCTTTCCTAATTAAGCCCTTTGTCCTCCTCTGCTGGTCTCTGAATTTCTCCCAGTCCTCCGGTATGCTGCTTTTTCTGGCTAATTTGTACGCATCATCCTTCGCTTTGATACTATCTCTGATTTCCCTTGTTATCCACGGATGCACTACCTTCCCTGATTTATTCTTTTGCCAAACTGGGATGAACAATTTTTGTAGTTCATCCATGCAGTCTTTAAATGTCTTCCATTGCATATCCACCGTCAACCCTTTTAGAATTAATTGCCAGTCAATCTTGGCCAATTCATGTCTCATACCCTCAAAGTTACCTTTCTTTAAGTTCAGAACCATTGTTTCTGAATTAACAATGTCACTCTCCATCCTAATGAAGAACTCAACCATATTATGGTCACTCTTGCCCAAGAGGGCACGTACAACAAGACTGGTAACTAACCCTTCCTCATTACTCAATACCCAGTCTAAAATAGCCTGCTCTCTCGTTGGTTCCTCTACATGTTGATTTAGATAACTATCCCGCATACATTCCAAGAAATCCTCTTCCTCAGCACCCCTGCCAATTTGATTCACCCAATCTATATGTAGATTGAAGTCACCCATTATAACGGTTTTGCCTTTGTCGCACGCATTTCTAATTTCCTGTTTGATACCATCTCCAACTTCACTACTACTGTTAGGTGGCCTGTACACAATACCCACCAGCGTTTTCTGCCCCTTAGTGTTTCGCAGCTCTACCCATACCGATTCCACATCCTCCAAACTAATGTCCTTCCTTGCTTAAACCAGTTATCAGAATCAGAATCACACTTTATTCGCCAAGTATGTTTTGCAACATACGAGGAATTTCACTGGCCAGGTCAGTCATACAATTAAAAATAACAGATCACTCAAAAACACATTTTAATATGGACATCCACCACAGTGACTCCTACACATTCCTCTGTGATGGAAGGCGAAATAAAGTTCAAGTCAGAAAAATCTGGAAAAAAAATGTTTTCCTTATGAACTTTAAGTTTATGAAAGAGAAAGAGATTATTAAAGAGATATAATAATTTTTGTGTAGGGGTTCCCTGAGACATGAAAATAATTTCAAGGGTTCTTCAAGGGTAAAAAGGTTGAGAAACGCTGGTATACAGAGTTGGTTGAGAGAAGTGCTGGAGTAACTCAGCGGCTCAGGCAGCTTCTCTGGAGAACATGGATGGGTAACATTTTGGGTCGAGACTGACGAAGGGTCCCAACCCGAAACGTTGCAGAAATGTTGCCTGACCCACTAAGTTACTCCAGCACTTGGCGTCTTATTTTGTAAACCAGCATCTGCGGTTCCTTGTTTGTACATGGTCTGTTTTTATTTTGAGCTGAATGCCCTCCTCTATAGCTCAAGTGTTTTTTACAATCCTATTCTCCAGAATGTTATTGCTGTGGATCTGAGCAAGGTGGAAAATGATTCAGTATTTGAACTTTCATCAGCAAATGTCAGTCAGTCAGTGGCCCGCATCCCATGACAGAGTAAAACATAATAACAAAAAAGCAAACCAGTTTGACAGCACTTTGATAGATACAAAATGCGGGAGTAACTCAGCGGGTCAGGCAGCATCTCTGGAGAAAAGGAATAGGTGACGTTTCGGGTCGGAACTCTTCTTCAGACTGGAAGTCTTCATCATTCTGAAGAAGGATTCTGACCCGAAATGTCACCTATTCCTTTTCTCCAGAGATGCTGCCTGACCCGCTGAGTTACTCCGGCATTTTGTGTCTACCTACGGTTCACAACTTCTGTGCTAGTAGATTAAATACAAATAAAATTCTCAACTCACAACTGTAACTTACATGTTTGTTGATTACAATCTCCCTTCCCTTACTAAGGAGGTGGGTGTTCATGGGATACAGGTTTACACAACTTTGGAAAATCTAAGGAATATGATTGTAAAAAACGTAAGCTATAGCAGAAAGGATTCAGCTTAAAACAAAACCGTATTGTCCCGTTTAGTTCCATTTATTCTGCTGATCCAAATCGTCCTTGATTCTGAGTCTGTTCTGCTTTAACACAAACTCAACATTCTAGCTAAAAGATTGCTGAGAGTATGAGTGTTTTATTGAAATATGTCCCGAAATGGAACAATAAAATTCTTATTGCAGCAGCACAACAGATACGTGAAATTAAAAACAAACAAAAATAGTGTGTAGGGAGTGCTGGTTTACACCGTAGAGACAAAATGCTGTAGTAACTCAGCAGGACAGGCAGCATCTCTGGACAGAAGGAATGGGTGACGTGTCAGGTTGAGACCCTTCTTCAGACTGCTGAAGTTTGACCCTTCTTCAGAACGATAATAGTGCCAGTTTGCCCTCCCAATTATAAGAGATTCCTCAGCACTAGTTGGAGAAGCATTTTCTCAATGCTTGTTATTTTAAATATCTGAACCAATATCACTTAAATACATAGACACAAAATGCTGGATATGCCAAGAAACACAAAAGTGGGAGCCTTAAGGGCGTTTTTTTTTGGCGAATGTTGGCATCATTGACTGACGTATCAGGTCACCGACAAAGTCGCGGTGTGATGCGGCGGTGGCACGGCGTGACAACGGATTAACGCGCGGTGTCTCCTCAAGTGTCACAACATTTTTTTTGTCGCCGTTGGATTTTAAAATGTTCATAATCTTTGCGACCCGAGTCAATGACGCCGGCAGTCGCTGAAAAAAATCGCCAAATGGGACAGGCCCCTTTAAAGAGACCAACAGAGTGAAGTCCTGGAATTTATTTACTCATGAGTTGCAGACGAAACTGAGGAGCTCCAGAGACGTTACTGCTTGGAGACAACAAATTTCATGAGCTTGGAATTAACATGTAGACAAGGAAGGATATTTTATTTTAGATTTAGGTTTATTGTTATTGTCACGTGCTATGAAAAGCTTTGTTTTACATGCGATCCAACTAAATCAGATAGACACTAAATGCTGGAGTACCTTAGCAGGTCAGGCAACATCTCTGGGCAAAAGAAAAAAGTGACGTTTCGGGTCGACACCCTTCTTCAGACTCTTGAAGAAGGGTCTCGACCCGAAACATCACTTATTCCTTTTCTCCAGAGATGCTGCCTGACCCGCTGAGTTACTCCAGCATTTTGTGTCTATCTTCGGTGTAAACCAGCATCTGCAGTTCCTTCCTACACAGACATAATCAAGCCAATCTCAAGTACAATAGGTCGACCAAAGGAAAAGATACAGAGTGCAGAATACAGTTCTCAGCATTGTAGTGTAACAGTGGCAGAGATATAGTCCAATGTCCACAATGAGGTAGAGGTGAATCAGATAGTGCCCTCACATATGGAAAGTAGCTGTACTGAACCAATCAAGTTTTAAAGCAACAATCCCATATTTCTATTGCTGTTTAGCTTATTAATTTGAGAGTTGGTGTTGCTTAGTTTAGTTTAGAGATTCAGTGTAGAAACAGGTCCATTGAGTCCGAGACAACCAGCGATCCCAATAAATTAACACCGTCCTATACACACACACACACACACCAGGGACAATTTACAATTTTTAACAAAGCCAATTAACCTACAAACCTGTACGTCTTTGGAGTGTGGGAGGAAACCGGAGCAAACAAAATAAAGTCATGTGGTCACGGGGAGAACGTACAAACTCCGTACAGACAGCACCCGTGGTCCGGAGCGAACCTGGATCTCTGGCGCTGTAAGGCAGCAACTTTACCCCATGCCTGTCCTCAATGTTTGATTAATAAAAGTATAGACGATGCCCTTCTATTCAATTTGGTCTTCCACAAAATTTGAATGTGTGATTACACAAGCAAATGCCTTTTAGTTTGCTGAGGAAATGTATGAATCTAAACATTCTGCATATTTATGAGCTAGCTTGTGAAATGGCCTGATTACACCACTTGTGAGTGAAAACAATAACGTTGTGCTAATTTGCTCTGCTGACTCAAAGTAAGGTTACATTAAGTCATACGATGCAGTCCACCCTGATGGATTTGTATAAATGGTTCTTCACAGTACTTATTGACCACGATATGGGTGTCACATGGGCAGTGGGCAGGTGCTATAGACCTGCACGGGAAGGTAGACACTCCCGCCCCCACGAGTCTCGGGCAGATGGGGCTCGTCAGCCTGGGAAGGCAGTTCATTTAGGAGAGGGAAAACTCTGATTTAAAACCTCCACTGCCTTGTGGCCATATCCAGTCATGGAAAAGGCTCCTGGAGTAAACCTCAAGAAAATCCGGAGTCGGGGCCCCTAAGGCAGTTCGTCGTTGTCTACAACCTCGCTCTGGCAGCTCCTGCGACGGTGCTGGTGCCAAACTGTAACGGCCCTGCTGTTCCTTTGGATCGATCAGCGACGTGGAGAGGGGGGGACGTGCTGCATGGGCAACAGCCTGTCCTCCATATGACATTGCCCAGGCTTGCATCCGACCAGGATACATCACCCATGGTCAGTCATGACCGAGAGGGGCCTACAATGGGTGTCACTTTTAACGCCAACCCATCCCTAAGTATTCTCCCAAGGAGTGGTGACAATTACAATTTTCCCTGCAACTGTGACTGGTCATGGATTCACAAGTAACTGGAATCCATTGCAGCCATTGTTCACAGGCCATTCATTGTTGTGAGCAATCTGGCAGCCTATTTAATCTCTGGCTCGGGTCAGGCAACCAAAGTGAAGCTTAGTTTAATTTTTTCTAAATTTAGAGACACAGTGTGGAAACAGGCCCTTCGGCCCACCCGACCAACGATCACCCCGTACATTAGTTCTATCCTACACACCAGGGACAATTTACAGAAGCCAATTAAGCTACAAACCTGCACGTTTTTCCGATGTGGGAGGAAACCGGAGGACCCGGGTAAAAACCTACGTGGTCGCAGGGAGAACGTGCAAACTCTGTACAGACAGCACCAGTGGTCAGGAACCCGTGTCTCCGGCGCTGTACGGCAACAACTCTACTGCTGCACCACCGTACCGCCCAAAAATTGTTGGTCTCAGCCAAAATACAGTAAGCTCTGGTTACAGGAGAACTGCAGATGCTGGTTTACAAAAAAGACACAGAATGGTGGAGTAATCCAGATGGTCAGGCAGCATCTCTGGAGAACATGGATTAGTGTGAAGAAGGGTCCAGGTTCAAATCGTCACCTATCCAAGTTCTCCAGAGATGCTGCCTGACCTGCTGAGTTACTCTAGTACTTAGTGCAGGTTTTTTTTTAATGGTTACTGGGTCGTGTTCAATAAAGAGCAAGAACCGCGGGGCAATCTTTCCATCTGATCTTGGGGGTCAGAGACTAACTTCATTGTTATCCTTGCATCAAATTGTAGATTGACATTAAATTGCCAATCTAAAAGGTCAAATGATTCTCAGCCAAACTGGTGAACCTTCACAGAACAAAAAAACATAAATAATAGGAGCAGAAGTAGGCCATTCGTCCCATCGGGTCTACCCCTCAACATAGAACAGTACAACGTAGGAACAGGCCTTCGGCCTACAACGTCTGCACTAACTATGATCATCAGGTCATGTGATAGGAGCAGAATTAGGCCATTCGGCCCCTCAAGTCTACTCTGCTGTTCAATCATGGCTGATTTATCTCTCCCTCCCAACCCCATACTCCTGCCTTCTCCCCATGACCCCTGACACCCGTACCCATGGTGCCAATTTAAACTGCACATCTCCAAAATCCAAAATCAATGGTTCCTAAATCATGTTGCAATTAACAAACTGTTCCAAGGTGATTTGATGACATCACAGAACATGGACAAAGGGGAAATCAGTACATACAAAAAATATGCACACATTCCACTGCAAGTGTGTTCCTTTATGGAAAACAGGTCAAAAT